>NC_081186.1:30665855-30828691 GCF_029867415.1 Vicia villosa
GTATTGATCAAGAAACAGTTGGTCTGGTATTCACATGACGCGACGAGTTTCTGCTAGAACATTAAACCTTAAGCTCCCCTTTCGGATACCTCTCCAACTATGCTTTGCACTTAAGTTTCTTTCCGATTTTCCTCCTCTTTCATTCGGACAATCACATTAAGGCACTGCATTTCTTATAATGATCATCACATGCATGAGACGAATCAAGGCTTTTTATTTTCTTTTTCTGGCACCAAACGAGCAACATTTGCTACTTTTAATCACCGATGAAATTTTCAAACTTTGCAGTTATATATTGTCCTTTTTGGACGACGTTTGGGGATCAACCTCCTTTGGGCTGAATAACCGGGTGAGGGTTACCCAACTTAGCGAGCCGGTTGCCTTTTACCGCCTTTTCATCATCTGGTGCCAACTTTATCAATTTTGTTTCTCAACCAGTCATCATGCATGTGAATCTGAATTATGCCAGACTGTATCAATAAACTACTCGAGGAGTACTTCTCAGGAGACAAGTACTATGGTGCAAATCTACACGTTAGACTCGTATTTCTTTTAGGGAACCAAGGGTGTTTAAACAAACCTCTTCTTGTCACATTATTTCGAACTTCCTGTCCTTAAACAATCCTCCCTTCATCTCTATATACTATTCCCAATCGCTCTTTAAGGTCAAAACTCTTCAACAAAAATTAAAATTTCGGTCAAAATTTGGGAAGAACTCAATGTTTGGTTTTACACATCATAACAAAAACATAAAAAGAAAATTGCAAGAGTAAATCCTAACTCCCCCAAACTTAAACTTTTGCTTGACCTCAAGCGACAATTGCAAGAGAAAATGACCTTCCAGGCACACCGGTGTTCATACGTGAGATATCCGTTTGTATTGATCAAGAAACAGTTGGTCTGGTATTCACATGACGCGACGAGTTTCTGCTAGAACATTAAACCTTAAGCTCCCCTTTCGGATACCTCTCCAACTATGCTTTGCACTTAAGTTTCTTTCCGATTTTCCTCCTCTTTCATTCGGACAATCACATTAAGGCACTGCATTTCTTATAATGATCATCACATGCATGAGACGAATCAAGGCTTTTTATTTTCTTTTTCTGGCACCAAACGAGCAACATTTGCTACTTTTAATCACCGATGAAATTTTCAAACTTTGCAGTTATATATTGTCCTTTTTGGACGACGTTTGGGGATCAACCTCCTTTGGGCTGAATAACCGGGTGAGGGTTACCCAACTTAGCGAGCCGGTTGCCTTTTACCGCCTTTTCATCATCTGGTGCCAACTTTATCAATTTTGTTTCTCAACCAGTCATCATGCATGTGAATCTGAATTATGCCAGACTGTATCAATAAACTACTCGAGGAGTACTTCTCAGGAGACAAGTACTATGGTGCAAATCTACACGTTAGACTCGTATTTCTTTTAGGGAACCAAGGGTGTTTAAACAAACCTCTTCTTGTCACATTATTTCGAACTTCCTGTCCTTAAACAATCCTCCCTTCATCTCTATATACTATTCCCAATCGCTCTTTAAGGTCAAAACTCTTCAACAAAAATTAAAATTTCGGTCAAAATTTGGGAAGAACTCAATGTTTGGTTTTACACATCATAACAAAAACATAAAAAGAAAATTGCAAGAGTAAATCCTAACTCCCCCAAACTTAAACTTTTGCTTGACCTCAAGCGACAATTGCAAGAGAAAATGACCTTCCAGGCACACCGGTGTTCATACGTGAGATATCCGTTTGTATTGATCAAGAAACAGTTGGTCTGGTATTCACATGACGCGACGAGTTTCTGCTAGAACATTAAACCTTAAGCTCCCCTTTCGGATACCTCTCCAACTATGCTTTGCACTTAAGTTTCTTTCCGATTTTCCTCCTCTTTCATTCGGACAATCACATTAAGGCACTGCATTTCTTATAATGATCATCACATGCATGAGACGAATCAAGGCTTTTTATTTTCTTTTTCTGGCACCAAACGAGCAACATTTGCTACTTTTAATCACCGATGAAATTTTCAAACTTTGCAGTTATATATTGTCCTTTTTGGACGACGTTTGGGGATCAACCTCCTTTGGGCTGAATAACCGGGTGAGGGTTACCCAACTTAGCGAGCCGGTTGCCTTTTACCGCCTTTTCATCATCTGGTGCCAACTTTATCAATTTTGTTTCTCAACCAGTCATCATGCATGTGAATCTGAATTATGCCAGACTGTATCAATAAACTACTCGAGGAGTACTTCTCAGGAGACAAGTACTATGGTGCAAATCTACACGTTAGACTCGTATTTCTTTTAGGGAACCAAGGGTGTTTAAACAAACCTCTTCTTGTCACATTATTTCGAACTTCCTGTCCTTAAACAATCCTCCCTTCATCTCTATATACTATTCCCAATCTCTCTTTAAGGTCTAAACTCTTCAACAAAAATTAAAATTTCGGTCAAAATTTGGGAAGAACTCAATGTTTGGTTTTACACATCATAACAAAAACATAAAAAGAAAATTGCAAGAGTAAATCCTAACTCCCCCAAACTTAAACTTTTGCTTGACCTCAAGCGACAATTGCAAGAGAAAATGACCTTCCAGGCACACCGGTGTTCATACGTGAGATATCCGTTTGTATTGATCAAGAAACAGTTGGTCTGGTATTCACATGACGCGACGAGTTTCTGCTAGAACATTAAACCTTAAGCTCCCCTTTCGGATACCTCTCCAACTATGCTTTGCACTTAAGTTTCTTTCCGATTTTCCTCCTCTTTCATTCGGACAATCACATTAAGGCACTGCATTTCTTATAATGATCATCACATGCATGAGACGAATCAAGGCTTTTTATTTTCTTTTTCTGGCACCAAACGAGCAACATTTGCTACTTTTAATCACCGATGAAATTTTCAAACTTTGCAGTTATATATTGTCCTTTTTGGACGACGTTTGGGGATCAACCTCCTTTGGGCTGAATAACCGGGTGAGGGTTACCCAACTTAGCGAGCCGGTTGCCTTTTACCGCCTTTTCATCATCTGGTGCCAACTTTATCAATTTTGTTTCTCAACCAGTCATCATGCATGTGAATCTGAATTATGCCAGACTGTATCAATAAACTACTCGAGGAGTACTTCTCAGGAGACAAGTACTATGGTGCAAATCTACACGTTAGACTCGTATTTCTTTTAGGGAACCAAGGGTGTTTAAACAAACCTCTTCTTGTCACATTATTTCGAACTTCCTGTCCTTAAACAATCCTCCCTTCATCTCTATATACTATTCCCAATCGCTCTTTAAGGTCAAAACTCTTCAACAAAAATTAAAATTTCGGTCAAAATTTGGGAAGAACTCAATGTTTGGTTTTACACATCATAACAAAAACATAAAAAGAAAATTGCAAGAGTAAATCCTAACTCCCCCAAACTTAAACTTTTGCTTGACCTCAAGCGACAATTGCAAGAGAAAATGACCTTCCAGGCACACCGGTGTTCATACGTGAGATATCCGTTTGTATTGATCAAGAAACAGTTGGTCTGGTATTCACATGACGCGACGAGTTTCTGCTAGAACATTAAACCTTAAGCTCCCCTTTCGGATACCTCTCCAACTATGCTTTGCACTTAAGTTTCTTTCCGATTTTCCTCCTCTTTCATTCGGACAATCACATTAAGGCACTGCATTTCTTATAATGATCATCACATGCATGAGACGAATCAAGGCTTTTTATTTTCTTTTTCTGGCACCAAACGAGCAACATTTGCTACTTTTAATCACCGATGAAATTTTCAAACTTTGCAGTTATATATTGTCCTTTTTGGACGACGTTTGGGGATCAACCTCCTTTGGGCTGAATAACCGGGTGAGGGTTACCCAACTTAGCGAGCCGGTTGCCTTTTACCGCCTTTTCATCATCTGGTGCCAACTTTATCAATTTTGTTTCTCAACCAGTCATCATGCATGTGAATCTGAATTATGCCAGACTGTATCAATAAACTACTCGAGGAGTACTTCTCAGGAGACAAGTACTATGGTGCAAATCTACACGTTAGACTCGTATTTCTTTTAGGGAACCAAGGGTGTTTAAACAAACCTCTTCTTGTCACATTATTTCGAACTTCCTGTCCTTAAACAATCCTCCCTTCATCTCTATATACTATTCCCAATCGCTCTTTAAGGTCAAAACTCTTCAACAAAAATTAAAATTTCGGTCAAAATTTGGGAAGAACTCAATGTTTGGTTTTACACATCATAACAAAAACATAAAAAGAAAATTGCAAGAGTAAATCCTAACTCCCCCAAACTTAAACTTTTGCTTGACCTCAAGCGACAATTGCAAGAGAAAATGACCTTCCAGGCACACCGGTGTTCATACGTGAGATATCCGTTTGTATTGATCAAGAAACAGTTGGTCTGGTATTCACATGACGCGACGAGTTTCTGCTAGAACATTAAACCTTAAGCTCCCCTTTCGGATACCTCTCCAACTATGCTTTGCACTTAAGTTTCTTTCCGATTTTCCTCCTCTTTCATTCGGACAATCACATTAAGGCACTGCATTTCTTATAATGATCATCACATGCATGAGACGAATCAAGGCTTTTTATTTTCTTTTTCTGGCACCAAACGAGCAACATTTGCTACTTTTAATCACCGATGAAATTTTCAAACTTTGCAGTTATATATTGTCCTTTTTGGACGACGTTTGGGGATCAACCTCCTTTGGGCTGAATAACCGGGTGAGGGTTACCCAACTTAGCGAGCCGGTTGCCTTTTACCGCCTTTTCATCATCTGGTGCCAACTTTATCAATTTTGTTTCTCAACCAGTCATCATGCATGTGAATCTGAATTATGCCAGACTGTATCAATAAACTACTCGAGGAGTACTTCTCAGGAGACAAGTACTATGGTGCAAATCTACACGTTATACTCGTATTTCTTTTAGGGAACCAAGGGTGTTTAAACAAACCTCTTCTTGTCACATTATTTCGAACTTCCTGTCCTTAAACAATCCTCCCTTCATCTCTATATACTATTCCCAATCTCTCTTTAAGGTCTAAACTCTTCAACAAAAATTAAAATTTCGGTCAAAATTTGGGAAGAACTCAATGTTTGGTTTTACACATCATAACAAAAACATAAAAAGAAAATTGCAAGAGTAAATCCTAACTCCCCCAAACTTAAACTTTTGCTTGACCTCAAGCGACAATTGCAAGAGAAAATGACCTTCCAGGCACACCGGTGTTCATACGTGAGATATCCGTTTGTATTGATCAAGAAACAGTTGGTCTGGTATTCACATGACGCGACGAGTTTCTGCTAGAACATTAAACCTTAAGCTCCCCTTTCGGATACCTCTCCAACTATGCTTTGCACTTAAGTTTCTTTCCGATTTTCCTCCTCTTTCATTCGGACAATCACATTAAGGCACTGCATTTCTTATAATGATCATCACATGCATGAGACGAATCAAGGCTTTTTATTTTCTTTTTCTGGCACCAAACGAGCAACATTTGCTACTTTTAATCACCGATGAAATTTTCAAACTTTGCAGTTATATATTGTCCTTTTTGGACGACGTTTGGGGATCAACCTCCTTTGGGCTGAATAACCGGGTGAGGGTTACCCAACTTAGCGAGCCGGTTGCCTTTTACCGCCTTTTCATCATCTGGTGCCAACTTTATCAATTTTGTTTCTCAACCAGTCATCATGCATGTGAATCTGAATTATGCCAGACTGTATCAATAAACTACTCGAGGAGTACTTCTCAGGAGACAAGTACTATGGTGCAAATCTACACGTTATACTCGTATTTCTTTTAGGGAACCAAGGGTGTTTAAACAAACCTCTTCTTGTCACATTATTTCGAACTTCCTGTCCTTAAACAATCCTCCCTTCATCTCTATATACTATTCCCAATCTCTCTTTAAGGTCTAAACTCTTCAACAAAAATTAAAATTTCGGTCAAAATTTGGGAAGAACTCAATGTTTGGTTTTACACATCATAACAAAAACATAAAAAGAAAATTGCAAGAGTAAATCCTAACTCCCCCAAACTTAAACTTTTGCTTGACCTCAAGCGACAATTGCAAGAGAAAATGACCTTCCAGGCACACCGGTGTTCATACGTGAGATATCCGTTTGTATTGATCAAGAAACAGTTGGTCTGGTATTCACATGACGCGACGAGTTTCTGCTAGAACATTAAACCTTAAGCTCCCCTTTCGGATACCTCTCCAACTATGCTTTGCACTTAAGTTTCTTTCCGATTTTCCTCCTCTTTCATTCGGACAATCACATTAAGGCACTGCATTTCTTATAATGATCATCACATGCATGAGACGAATCAAGGCTTTTTATTTTCTTTTTCTGGCACCAAACGAGCAACATTTGCTACTTTTAATCACCGATGAAATTTTCAAACTTTGCAGTTATATATTGTCCTTTTTGGACGACGTTTGGGGATCAACCTCCTTTGGGCTGAATAACCGGGTGAGGGTTACCCAACTTAGCGAGCCGGTTGCCTTTTACCGCCTTTTCATCATCTGGTGCCAACTTTATCAATTTTGTTTCTCAACCAGTCATCATGCATGTGAATCTGAATTATGCCAGACTGTATCAATAAACTACTCGAGGAGTACTTCTCAGGAGACAAGTACTATGGTGCAAATCTACACGTTAGACTCGTATTTCTTTTAGGGAACCAAGGGTGTTTAAACAAACCTCTTCTTGTCACATTATTTCGAACTTCCTGTCCTTAAACAATCCTCCCTTCATCTCTATATACTATTCCCAATCGCTCTTTAAGGTCAAAACTCTTCAACAAAAATTAAAATTTCGGTCAAAATTTGGGAAGAACTCAATGTTTGGTTTTACACATCATAACAAAAACATAAAAAGAAAATTGCAAGAGTAAATCCTAACTCCCCCAAACTTAAACTTTTGCTTGACCTCAAGCGACAATTGCAAGAGAAAATGACCTTCCAGGCACACCGGTGTTCATACGTGAGATATCCGTTTGTATTGATCAAGAAACAGTTGGTCTGGTATTCACATGACGCGACGAGTTTCTGCTAGAACATTAAACCTTAAGCTCCCCTTTCGGATACCTCTCCAACTATGCTTTGCACTTAAGTTTCTTTCCGATTTTCCTCCTCTTTCATTCGGACAATCACATTAAGGCACTGCATTTCTTATAATGATCATCACATGCATGAGACGAATCAAGGCTTTTTATTTTCTTTTTCTGGCACCAAACGAGCAACATTTGCTACTTTTAATCACCGATGAAATTTTCAAACTTTGCAGTTATATATTGTCCTTTTTGGACGACGTTTGGGGATCAACCTCCTTTGGGCTGAATAACCGGGTGAGGGTTACCCAACTTAGCGAGCCGGTTGCCTTTTACCGCCTTTTCATCATCTGGTGCCAACTTTATCAATTTTGTTTCTCAACCAGTCATCATGCATGTGAATCTGAATTATGCCAGACTGTATCAATAAACTACTCGAGGAGTACTTCTCAGGAGACAAGTACTATGGTGCAAATCTACACGTTATACTCGTATTTCTTTTAGGGAACCATGGGTGTTTAAACAAACCTCTTCTTGTCACATTATTTCGAACTTCCTGTCCTTAAACAATCCTCCCTTCATCTCTATATACTATTCCCAATCTCTCTTTAAGGTCTAAACTCTTCAACAAAAATTAAAATTTCGGTCAAAATTTGGGAAGAACTCAATGTTTGGTTTTACACATCATAACAAAAACATAAAAAGAAAATTGCAAGAGTAAATCCTAACTCCCCCAAACTTAAACTTTTGCTTGACCTCAAGCGACAATTGCAAGAGAAAATGACCTTCCAGGCACACCGGTGTTCATACGTGAGATATCCGTTTGTATTGATCAAGAAACAGTTGGTCTGGTATTCACATGACGCGACGAGTTTCTGCTAGAACATTAAACCTTAAGCTCCCCTTTCGGATACCTCTCCAACTATGCTTTGCACTTAAGTTTCTTTCCGATTTTCCTCCTCTTTCATTCGGACAATCACATTAAGGCACTGCATTTCTTATAATGATCATCACATGCATGAGACGAATCAAGGCTTTTTATTTTCTTTTTCTGGCACCAAACGAGCAACATTTGCTACTTTTAATCACCGATGAAATTTTCAAACTTTGCAGTTATATATTGTCCTTTTTGGACGACGTTTGGGGATCAACCTCCTTTGGGCTGAATAACCGGGTGAGGGTTACCCAACTTAGCGAGCCGGTTGCCTTTTACCGCCTTTTCATCATCTGGTGCCAACTTTATCAATTTTGTTTCTCAACCAGTCATCATGCATGTGAATCTGAATTATGCCAGACTGTATCAATAAACTACTCGAGGAGTACTTCTCAGGAGACAAGTACTATGGTGCAAATCTACACGTTATACTCGTATTTCTTTTAGGGAACCATGGGTGTTTAAACAAACCTCTTCTTGTCACATTATTTCGAACTTCCTGTCCTTAAACAATCCTCCCTTCATCTCTATATACTATTCCCAATCTCTCTTTAAGGTCTAAACTCTTCAACAAAAATTAAAATTTCGGTCAAAATTTGGGAAGAACTCAATGTTTGGTTTTACACATCATAACAAAAACATAAAAAGAAAATTGCAAGAGTAAATCCTAACTCCCCCAAACTTAAACTTTTGCTTGACCTCAAGCGACAATTGCAAGAGAAAATGACCTTCCAGGCACACCGGTGTTCATACGTGAGATATCCGTTTGTATTGATCAAGAAACAGTTGGTCTGGTATTCACATGACGCGACGAGTTTCTGCTAGAACATTAAACCTTAAGCTCCCCTTTCGGATACCTCTCCAACTATGCTTTGCACTTAAGTTTCTTTCCGATTTTCCTCCTCTTTCATTCGGACAATCACATTAAGGCACTGCATTTCTTATAATGATCATCACATGCATGAGACGAATCAAGGCTTTTTATTTTCTTTTTCTGGCACCAAACGAGCAACATTTGCTACTTTTAATCACCGATGAAATTTTCAAACTTTGCAGTTATATATTGTCCTTTTTGGACGACGTTTGGGGATCAACCTCCTTTGGGCTGAATAACCGGGTGAGGGTTACCCAACTTAGCGAGCCGGTTGCCTTTTACCGCCTTTTCATCATCTGGTGCCAACTTTATCAATTTTGTTTCTCAACCAGTCATCATGCATGTGAATCTGAATTATGCCAGACTGTATCAATAAACTACTCGAGGAGTACTTCTCAGGAGACAAGTACTATGGTGCAAATCTACACGTTATACTCGTATTTCTTTTAGGGAACCATGGGTGTTTAAACAAACCTCTTCTTGTCACATTATTTCGAACTTCCTGTCCTTAAACAATCCTCCCTTCATCTCTATATACTATTCCCAATCTCTCTTTAAGGTCTAAACTCTTCAACAAAAATTAAAATTTCGGTCAAAATTTGGGAAGAACTCAATGTTTGGTTTTACACATCATAACAAAAACATAAAAAGAAAATTGCAAGAGTAAATCCTAACTCCCCCAAACTTAAACTTTTGCTTGACCTCAAGCGACAATTGCAAGAGAAAATGACCTTCCAGGCACACCGGTGTTCATACGTGAGATATCCGTTTGTATTGATCAAGAAACAGTTGGTCTGGTATTCACATGACGCGACGAGTTTCTGCTAGAACATTAAACCTTAAGCTCCCCTTTCGGATACCTCTCCAACTATGCTTTGCACTTAAGTTTCTTTCCGATTTTCCTCCTCTTTCATTCGGACAATCACATTAAGGCACTGCATTTCTTATAATGATCATCACATGCATGAGACGAATCAAGGCTTTTTATTTTCTTTTTCTGGCACCAAACGAGCAACATTTGCTACTTTTAATCACCGATGAAATTTTCAAACTTTGCAGTTATATATTGTCCTTTTTGGACGACGTTTGGGGATCAACCTCCTTTGGGCTGAATAACCGGGTGAGGGTTACCCAACTTAGCGAGCCGGTTGCCTTTTACCGCCTTTTCATCATCTGGTGCCAACTTTATCAATTTTGTTTCTCAACCAGTCATCATGCATGTGAATCTGAATTATGCCAGACTGTATCAATAAACTACTCGAGGAGTACTTCTCAGGAGACAAGTACTATGGTGCAAATCTACACGTTATACTCGTATTTCTTTTAGGGAACCATGGGTGTTTAAACAAACCTCTTCTTGTCACATTATTTCGAACTTCCTGTCCTTAAACAATCCTCCCTTCATCTCTATATACTATTCCCAATCTCTCTTTAAGGTCTAAACTCTTCAACAAAAATTAAAATTTCGGTCAAAATTTGGGAAGAACTCAATGTTTGGTTTTACACATCATAACAAAAACATAAAAAGAAAATTGCAAGAGTAAATCCTAACTCCCCCAAACTTAAACTTTTGCTTGACCTCAAGCGACAATTGCAAGAGAAAATGACCTTCCAGGCACACCGGTGTTCATACGTGAGATATCCGTTTGTATTGATCAAGAAACAGTTGGTCTGGTATTCACATGACGCGACGAGTTTCTGCTAGAACATTAAACCTTAAGCTCCCCTTTCGGATACCTCTCCAACTATGCTTTGCACTTAAGTTTCTTTCCGATTTTCCTCCTCTTTCATTCGGACAATCACATTAAGGCACTGCATTTCTTATAATGATCATCACATGCATGAGACGAATCAAGGCTTTTTATTTTCTTTTTCTGGCACCAAACGAGCAACATTTGCTACTTTTAATCACCGATGAAATTTTCAAACTTTGCAGTTATATATTGTCCTTTTTGGACGACGTTTGGGGATCAACCTCCTTTGGGCTGAATAACCGGGTGAGGGTTACCCAACTTAGCGAGCCGGTTGCCTTTTACCGCCTTTTCATCATCTGGTGCCAACTTTATCAATTTTGTTTCTCAACCAGTCATCATGCATGTGAATCTGAATTATGCCAGACTGTATCAATAAACTACTCGAGGAGTACTTCTCAGGAGACAAGTACTATGGTGCAAATCTACACGTTATACTCGTATTTCTTTTAGGGAACCATGGGTGTTTAAACAAACCTCTTCTTGTCACATTATTTCGAACTTCCTGTCCTTAAACAATCCTCCCTTCATCTCTATATACTATTCCCAATCTCTCTTTAAGGTCTAAACTCTTCAACAAAAATTAAAATTTCGGTCAAAATTTGGGAAGAACTCAATGTTTGGTTTTACACATCATAACAAAAACATAAAAAGAAAATTGCAAGAGTAAATCCTAACTCCCCCAAACTTAAACTTTTGCTTGACCTCAAGCGACAATTGCAAGAGAAAATGACCTTCCAGGCACACCGGTGTTCATACGTGAGATATCCGTTTGTATTGATCAAGAAACAGTTGGTCTGGTATTCACATGACGCGACGAGTTTCTGCTAGAACATTAAACCTTAAGCTCCCCTTTCGGATACCTCTCCAACTATGCTTGCACTTAAGTTTCTTTCCGATTTTCCTCCTCTTTCATTCGGACAATCACATTAAGGCACTGCATTTCTTATAATGATCATCACATGCATGAGACGAATCAAGGCTTTTTATTTTCTTTTTCTGGCACCAAACGAGCAACATTTGCTACTTTTAATCACCGATGAAATTTTCAAACTTTGCAGTTATATATTGTCCTTTTTGGACGACGTTTGGGGATCAACCTCCTTTGGGCTGAATAACCGGGTGAGGGTTACCCAACTTAGCGAGCCGGTTGCCTTTTACCGCCTTTTCATCATCTGGTGCCAACTTTATCAATTTTGTTTCTCAACCAGTCATCATGCATGTGAATCTGAATTATGCCAGACTGTATCAATAAACTACTCGAGGAGTACTTCTCAGGAGACAAGTACTATGGTGCAAATTTACACGTTATACTCGTATTTCTTTTAGGGAACCATGGGTGTTTAAACAAACCTCTTCTTGTCACATTATTTCGAACTTCCTGTCCTTAAACAATCCTCCCTTCATCTCTATATACTATTCCCAATCTCTCTTTAAGGTCTAAACTCTTCAACAAAAATTAAAATTTCGGTCAAAATTTGGGAAGAACTCAATGTTTGGTTTTACACATCATAACAAAAACATAAAAAGAAAATTGCAAGAGTAAATCCTAACTCCCCCAAACTTAAACTTTTGCTTGACCTCTAAGCGACAATTGCAAGAGAAAATGACCTTCCAGGCACACCGGTGTTCATACGTGAGATATCCGTTTGTATTGATCAAGAAACAGTTGGTCTGGTATTCACATGACGCGACGAGTTTCTGCTAGAACATTAAACCTTAAGCTCCCCTTTCGGATACCTCTCCAACTATGCTTTGCACTTAAGTTTCTTTCCGATTTTCCTCCTCTTTCATTCGGACAATCACATTAAGGCACTGCATTTCTTATAATGATCATCACATGCATGAGACGAATCAAGGCTTTTTATTTTCTTTTTCTGGCACCAAACGAGCAACATTTGCTACTTTTAATCACCGATGAAATTTTCAAACTTTGCAGTTATATATTGTCCTTTTTGGACGACGTTTGGGGATCAACCTCCTTTGGGCTGAATAACCGGGTGAGGGTTACCCAACTTAGCGAGCCGGTTGCCTTTTACCGCCTTTTCATCATCTGGTGCCAACTTTATCAATTTTGTTTCTCAACCAGTCATCATGCATGTGAATCTGAATTATGCCAGACTGTATCAATAAACTACTCGAGGAGTACTTCTCAGGAGACAAGTACTATGGTGCAAATTTACACGTTATACTCGTATTTCTTTTAGGGAACCATGGGTGTTTAAACAAACCTCTTCTTGTCACATTATTTCGAACTTCCTGTCCTTAAACAATCCTCCCTTCATCTCTATATACTATTCCCAATCTCTCTTTAAGGTCTAAACTCTTCAACAAAAATTAAAATTTCGGTCAAAATTTGGGAAGAACTCAATGTTTGGTTTTACACATCATAACAAAAACATAAAAAGAAAATTGCAAGAGTAAATCCTAACTCCCCCAAACTTAAACTTTTGCTTGACCTCAAACGACAATTGCAAGAGAAAATGACCTTCCAGGCACACCGGTGTTCATACGTGAGATATCCGTTTGTATTGATCAAGAAACAGTTGGTCTGGTATTCACATGACGCGACGAGTTTCTGCTAGAACATTAAACCTTAAGCTCCCCTTTCGGATACCTCTCCAACTATGCTTTGCACTTAAGTTTCTTTCCGATTTTCCTCCTCTTTCATTCGGACAATCACATTAAGGCACTGCATTTCTTATAATGATCATCACATGCATGAGACGAATCAAGGCTTTTTATTTTCTTTTTCTGGCACCAAACGAGCAACATTTGCTACTTTTAATCACCGATGAAATTTTCAAACTTTGCAGTTATATATTGTCCTTTTTGGACGACGTTTGGGGATCAACCTCCTTTGGGCTGAATAACCGGGTGAGGGTTACCCAACTTAGCGAGCCGGTTGCCTTTTACCGCCTTTTCATCATCTGGTGCCAACTTTATCAATTTTGTTTCTCAACCAGTCATCATGCATGTGAATCTGAATTATGCCAGACTGTATCAATAAACTACTCGAGGAGTACTTCTCAGGAGACAAGTACTATGGTGCAAATTTACACGTTATACTCGTATTTCTTTTAGGGAACCATGGGTGTTTAAACAAACCTCTTCTTGTCACATTATTTCGAACTTCCTGTCCTTAAACAATCCTCCCTTCATCTCTATATACTATTCCCAATCTCTCTTTAAGGTCTAAACTCTTCAACAAAAATTAAAATTTCGGTCAAAATTTGGGAAGAACTCAATGTTTGGTTTTACACATCATAACAAAAACATAAAAAGAAAATTGCAAGAGTAAATCCTAACTCCCCCAAACTTAAACTTTTGCTTGACCTCAAGCGACAATTGCAAGAGAAAATGACCTTCCAGGCACACCGGTGTTCATACGTGAGATATCCGTTTGTATTGATCAAGAAACAGTTGGTCTGGTATTCACATGACGCGACGAGTTTCTGCTAGAACATTAAACCTTAAGCTCCCCTTTCGGATACCTCTCCAACTATGCTTTGCACTTAAGTTTCTTTCTGATTTTCCTCCTCTTTCATTCGGACAATCACATTAAGGCACTGCATTTCTTATAATGATCATCACATGCATGAGACGAATCAAGGCTTTTTATTTTCTTTTTCTGGCACCAAACGAGCAACATTTGCTACTTTTAATTACCGATGAAATTTTCAAACTTTGCAATTATATATTGTCCTTTTTGGACGACGTTTGGGGATCAACCTCCTTTGGGCTGAATAACCGGGTGAGGGTTACCCAACTTAGCGAGCCGGTTGCCTTTTACCGCCTTTTCATCATCTGGTGCCAACTTTATCAATTTTGTTTCTCAACCAGTCATCATGCATGTGAATCTGAATTATGCCAGACTGTATCAATAAACTACTCGAGGAGTACTTCTCAGGAGACAAGTACTATGGTGCAAATCTACACGTTAGACTCGTATTTCTTTTAGGGAACCAAGGGTGTTTAAACAAACCTCTTCTTGTCACATTATTTCGAACTTCCTGTCCTCAAACAATCCTCCCTTCATCTCTATATACTATTCCCGATCGCTCTTTAAGATCAAAACTCTTCAACAAAAATTAAAATTTCGGTCAAAATTTGGGAAGAACTCAATGTTTGGTTTTACACATCATAACAAAAACATAAAAAGAAAATTGCAAGAGTAAATCCTAACTCCCCCAAACTTAAACTTTTGCTTGACCTCAAACGACAATTGCAAGAGAAAATGACCTTCCAGGCACACCGGTGTTCATACGTGAGATATCCGTTTGTATTGATCAAGAAACAGTTGGTCTGGTATTCACATGACGCGACGAGTTTCTGCTAGAACATTAAACCTTAAGCTCCCCTTTCGGATACCTCTCCAACTATGCTTTGCACTTAAGTTTCTTTCCGATTTTCCTCCTCTTTCATTCGGACAATCACATTAAGGCACTGCATTTCTTATAATGATCATCACTTGCATGAGACGAATCAAGGCTTTTTATTTTCTTTTTCTGGCACCAAACGAGCAACATTTGCTACTTTTAATCACCGATGAAATTTTCAAACTTTGCAGTTATATATTGTCCTTTTTGGACGACGTTTGGGGATCAACCTCCTTTGGGCTGAATAACCGGGTGAGGGTTACCCAACTTAGCGAGCCGATTGCCTTTTACCGCCTTTTCATCATCTGGTGCCAACTTTATCAATTTTGTTTCTCAACCAGTCATCATGCATGTGAATCTGAATTATGCCAAACAGTATCAATAAACTACTCGAGGAGTACTTCTCAGGAGACAAGTACTATGGTGCAAATCTACACGTTAGACTCGTATTTCTTTTAGGGAACCAAGGGTGTTTAGAAAAACCTCTTCTTGTCACATTATTTCGAAAATCCTGTCCTTAAACAATCCTCCCTTCATCTCTATATACTATTCCCAATTGCTCTTTAAGGTCAAAACTCTTCAACAAAAATTAAAATTTCGGTCAAAATTTGGGCAGAACTCAATGTTTGGTTTTACACATCATAACAAAAACATAAAGAGGAAATTGCAAGAGTAAATCCTAACTCCCCCAAACTTAAACTTTTGCTTGACCTCAAGCGACAATTACAAGAGAAAATGACCTTCCAGGCACACCGGTGTTCATACGTGAGATATCTGTTTGTATTGATCAAGAAACAGTTGGTCTGGTATTCACATGACGCGACGAGTTTCTGCTAGAACATTAAACCTTAAGCTCCCCTTTCGGATACCTCTCCAACTATGCTTTGTGTCATACCCCAATTTTTGACCTAAGATACCACCTCATATCATTTGCATATGCATCATTTGCATCTCTAATAAATTGCATAGCTTGTGTTTACTGCTTGTGACTCAGCAGGGTTTAATCAAGAAATCACTCATCAGTACAAGTAACAATCAATTAGTGTTTTGTTCTCCCTTCATCTCAAATGAACCATCTTCATCAACAGTCAACATTTGGTCCTCGAGGATTCATTTCAACAAGCTCAAAAGTTCTGAATCAACTAGATTAGGGTTTTTACTAAAGGCAGTAAACTCCTGACTTTTGCTCAAGATTTGACCTAATGACTTGGGACATGACCTCAAGACCCCAAGTACATCATTTTTGACCTAATCTATTGAGTCAAGACATCTCACACAAGGATTGATCAACAGTGAAATTTCAAATCATCAGATTAGGGTTTTGAACTATCAGGGACTGAAATCAGGGATCACATTTGGGAGACCCTAAAAAGCTCTAGGGGATCATTCAAAGGTTTCAATCATCTTCAAATAATCCCTATGGCAATATCCAATGGAAATTGTATCTCAATTCAAGATCCACAGTCATCAATCTCATCAGGTCGACAATCAGAACATGGTGCCACAACTTAAAATATGGCTCAAGATCCTCCAATAACTCAATGTGATCCATTCATACCATTCATTTGGTAAGGATAGCTTGGTTCATTTGAAATCTCCAGAAACGCGATTCGTTTGAAAAAGTCAACTGTACAAGATCACCATTGACTTTTTTGAAATTTTGGTCAACCATGACTTTTGAAGTTTTAAATCATCAATATATGATATATGAAGTCATTTGATCAAGGAAAATCAAGAAAATCAATCAAGAATCAAAAAGTCAAAAGTTTGACTTTCATACGTAGAAAATTTTCCTAAGTGTTTTTCAATGGTTTTTTCCAAACTTTGGAAGGGAATAACTCACAATTTCACCTACAAACTGAAAAAAACTTCCAACATGAAAGTTGTAGATTTTGATCCAATGAACAACTTTGTCACATATAATATTTTTCCATAAGATCAACCATTTAAGAGATATGGAGCTTCAAAGTTGGTATCTTTTGAAAAATGCACTGAAAATCTCACTTTCTTCAAAGTCCATGGATCTTTTTCACTCATTTCCTTATAGGTCTTGAAGAAACTTTCAACTAGGGTTTTGAAGTACATAACATGAGCTTTCCAAAATGTCCAAGAGCATGAAAAAATATGAAGCATAGCTATGGTTTTGAATTTTGACATTAGTGAACATTATGCATGAAATTTCAAACCATTTTCACTAAGTTTCAACACTATATGACCTATAATGCAAGAAATGATACATCAATGCAATAATTAAGAGATATTTTCTGATTTGAAGATCAGAATGGAAGGAGATAAGAAGCTTGGAAGTTTAACCATGGTTAAGTCATTTTAACCATTTGCATTTATTGTGAAAGATTCCATTTTATCTCCAAATGCCAAATCACCATTCTTTGATTAACTTGCAAGGCTTTGTATTCAGAATCCTTGGCCTATAAATAGAGGTCCAAACTTCATTCAAAATCACACCAAAACCTCATAAGCTTAGGTTTTCTCTTCCTTTCTTGAATTGCAAGTTTCATAGTTTTCAAAGAGGTAAAATTCTCAACCTCTAAACCTTTGAAGTTCTAGGCAAAGTGATGCTTCTAACACTTCCCAAATATCATATGGAAGTTGTTTGAACCATTGAAACCTCCCAAAAACACCAAGAACTCAGAATCACTACCTCACTTCCCAACTATGCATAACACTAGCCTTATCATGCCAAAATCAATTCCAGGCCAATTCTGTCCAAGCTAATAATCCAAACACATTCCATATACCATATGTGAGCTATCCCAACCATCATTCATGACCTGTAACCTCTGAATCTTCAAATTCGATTCATACTCCAAAGCTCTGCAGATCGGGTTGCATGACCATGCTCAGATGAATTAAGGTTGTTCCAAGCATCCAGACACCTTCCATAATCATCATTGAAGCTATCCAGATCATCAAACAGCATATGTAACACTTCTATTGAAGAATTCAATCTCCAGTTTTGCCGTTTTTGAAGGTAAGCCTCATGAACTTCAAACTCATACATACATGCATCATAAACAAAATATTGATATACCATCTTGTTTCTGCACCTATGAGGATCATTAACCCTCAATCAATTGCATCATAACTTGCATACACACGATTTCACATTGAATTTCAGTTTTAGGGTTCTTCATGTTCATCACAAAATTGATTACCTTAGAGTGAAAATAAATGAATTATGAGGCCACCATCATGTTCCTCGTGAAAAACCGAGTGAGATAGACCCTTTACTTGATCAAAACAACAAAGTTTTAAAGATTTTCAAATTTCAGTTGGGGTTGTGTTCTTGGCGCGTTTTTTTGGTTTGGAAAATTCAAATCCTTGTTTTAAAATATAATCAATTGAACGCGTGTGTATTACAAGCCACAAGCGTGGCTCAGTTGGTAAGTGTTTTGGTTAGTGAGAGTGAGGGCGTGGGTTCAAACCCTTGTGAAGACAAACCTTTTTTTTAAACACTATTTTTCTTCATTATTTACACAAACTTCATCTAATTAATTAACCAATCAAAATTAATTATTTTTACTTCATTTTTTGCACACTTCATATTTAATATATATATTTTATGAATATAAAAAAAAAATCACAAAAAATATTTATTTAATGTGTTTTTATTAAGTTTAAAGTGACTTGTTTTTTTAAATGTTTTAATGCTTTAAAAATAGTTTTTTCACTTGATTTTTTAAAACTTAATCACTTGTAAATGTTTTGTGATTCAAAACCCTAATTATTTAGGTATTAATTAAGTATAATCTTTGTTTTTATCTTAATTAAGTGGACTTTTTCCAAAATTTCAAACCGTTTTAAAACGAACGATCACAGTTTTTCAAAACAATAAACCATTTCTTTTTGGTTTTCTTTTCAAAAGAAACTATTGATTAAATCTTTTTGGATTGATCAATTGATTTTCAAAACATGGGCCTCTCGAATATTAGAGAGTATAAGTCCCATTCCTTTTTCTTTGTACAGTTTTTCTTTAAACAGAAAAACTTTTTTTCAAAACAAAACTTTCAAACTGTTTTCAAAACGACGAAACCTCGCTTTTAACAAAACAATCAACCATGTTTTATAAAATAAAACATGGGCCTCCACGTTGGTATAAGTCCCAAGCCCCTTGTAAATACTTGTTTACATAACTTCTGAATAAACTCAATGGGCCTCTCCCCGAGTATAAGTCTCGGGCCCCGCATCCTTACAGGTATATTTCCTTCATAAACTCCATTGTATACACACACCTTGTCATATATAACTGTTCATACTTGTTCATACTTGTTCATATTTGTTCATGTACTTGTTAATATTTGTTCGTACTTGTTCATATTTGTGATCGTGTTATATATACTTGTTCAACTTAGTACAACACTAGGTTCCCCATAGCCTCCTATTGGGCTTCGTGCAAAGAATCTCCCCTAGTTTTGGTTAGGACATAGAGTATGGTTTCCCGGTGAAATCGCTCTAAGAGCTCAAACCAACTATACCATGCCTCCTCTTGGGCTTCGTACAAACGACTTGTCCCTCCCATAGCCCCCTCTTGGGCTTACAATGCAAGGACCCTCGATTGTCCCTCCCATAGCCTCCTTTTTGGCTTACAATGCAAGGACCCTCGGATAGCCTCCTCTTGGGCTTCGTACAAGGACCCACGGGTTTCATATAAGCATCCCTAATATCCAAAACAAATACCCTAGGAGATTAGACATTTATCATCTCTATGATAGGAGTATCTCATCTATATCATCACAAACAATCAATCAATCAAATTTCTCTTTTGCCACAAGGCTGGCTAATCAATCAAACTTTTTGCCACCAGGCTGGCTGATTAATCAAAGTTTTTGCCACAAGGCTGGCTTCGTCGAAACTTTTGCCACAAGGCTGGCTGATTAATCAAAACTTTTTGTCACAAGGCTGACTTCATTGAAAGTTTTTGCCACAAGGCTGGCTAATCAACTTGTTTTTGCCACAAGGTTGGCTAAACAAAAAATCATCTTTATCATTCTAAGCGCCATAAGTGGCACAGCCCAGGGCTTATAATGAAAAGATTTCAAACAAAAATCAAACAGAAGTATGTGATGATATAGATTAGATACATCGAACATTTAGATGACATTTGTCTCTTATCCTTTGCTTCCACTAGCATAAGTGGGAACTACGATTGCTCTGACTTTCTCAACATCCCTTTGAGAATACGTAGGCACAAGGTCGTATCCTTGACGATCAAAACTTCTCCCTCAAACCACTCAAACCTTAGCACCCGTAGACCTCGAGCTACAGATGCTCTGATTCCTTCTAAGGGATATGTATGCAGAGGATCGCGATGATCTTTGCGAGCATAATCAAACAAACACCTTAGTTTCCCACCTATTTCACAACAGAACCTCCACCATAACATAGAATGAAACAAACATAACAAAGAAGCCTATAGAGTACTATAGATACGTTGGGTGCTAATACCTTCCCTTCGTATAACCAACCCTCTTACCCAAGATCTCTCCCCCACTTTTAAGGTTATTGCAGCTTTTTTCCTTTTCCTACTTTGGAAATAATAAAAAGTTTGGTCGTGATCAAAAATAAAGAAAAATCTTTTTCTCGAGCACTCAAGCCCAAAAAAGGCATCAGGTGTCTCATCCCACATAACGATTTTTCCCCGCGACAGAAAAATGGCGACTTCACTAGGGACCATCTTTTTATTGTTTCCAAAGAAAGGGTTAATTCTGATTGTTATGTTTTTTATTTCATTCTTGTTACATGTTTGGTTCTGTGGTTCTGTTACATCTGTGGTTCTGTTACAAGTGATACATTATGGACAAATCCTAACCCGGATTAAGTACACATAAGAATTAGGTGGAGGGTATAGTCATGTATGGCATACAAGGAGTCAGTCCTTAAAAAGCTGGCATGAGAATCCTTCCGCTCAGTGGAGGTTCCTTGTTGGTAGTATATGTTTAGCAAGTTCAGTTGCGAAGACATTATTGCTTTCATTGAACTGTAGAAGCTGAGTTGGCTGTAGAGCCCATAACCCATCCTGGCCTTATTAGGTTGTGGCGCAGAAACTATTCAGGTGAAGACTTGGATTAGTTGTCATGCGGAGAGCCACACTCAGACGAGTTTTTCTTGAGAATATTACTAGCTCACAAGTTCAGTTGTGCAAGCCGGTAATATCCGAAAGAAAAATGTAGACTCTGACGTATCAGTAGAACATGTTGTGCAGGTGATTAACCCCTAGTACTATCCCATGTTTGGTTCTCTGACCTCATGCTCGTGACGCTGAACCTTTGAACTTGTGTGTACCATGTTTGTATTACCATGTTTGTAGTACCATGTTTGTGTTACCATGTTTGCATTATCATGTTTGCCTTACCATGTTTGTATATGTGGCATTCATGCATCCATGCATTCACACATCCATAAAAAAAATCCATCTTTTTCCATAAAAACATGATTTTTCCAAAAAAAAAATTTAGAGAATTTTCTTTGCAAACATTTTAGGATTAAGTTATGGAGTGGGTAAAAAGGCATACCAAGAAGTACGGTTTCAAAATGCCTAATGTGGAAAGATTGAGAGAGTTGGCATCTTTTGTACAAGATCCTTCCGATTTTAGGAAAAGCCACGGAAAGCTTTTCCCTATCTTGAACACTCATGTTGATGAACGACTTCTCAAAACTCTGGTTCAGTTCTATGATCCCGTCTACCGATGTTTCACCTTTCTAGACTATCAGTTGGTACCAACCTTGGAAGATTATGCCAATCTTTTGAGTATTCCTGTGTCTGACAAAATACCTTTCAATGGTTTGGAAGCCATTCCTAAGTCTCCAGTCAATGCAGCAAGTGTCCACTTGAAGAAATTTGAAGTAGAAAGTAATTGGACTACCAAAGGAAATCTCCCGGGTTTGACTTCGCAGTTCCTAATGAAGAAAGCCTTTGGTCTCATTGAAACTGGTAGCATGATAGCTTTTGAAGCTGTATTAGCCATGCTCATCTATGGGTTGGTTCTGTTTCCCAACGTCAACGACTTTGTTGATATCAACGCCATAAAGATCTTTCTGATTGGAAATCCTGTTCTGACTTTGCTTGGTGACATGTATTTCTCTATTCATCATAGGAATCGCCATGGCGGTGGAATCATTGTATGTTGTGTACCTCTGTTGTTCAAATGGATTGTTTCACACTTACCTAAGTCTCCTACTTTCACGGAAAACCGAGAAGGTTTGCGTTGGCCTCAAAGACTTATGTCTTTTACTAATAATGATATTCATTGGTATACCTTGGCTCGCTGTGGTACAGAAACCATTGATAGTTGTGGAGAGTTTGCCAACGTACCCCTCATTGGTACACAAGGAGGAATTAATTACAATCCGGTCCTAGCCCGACGACAACTCGGGTATGCAAATTCAGCTAAACCCATTGGTCTCGCAGTGGAATGCTACTTTTACCGAGAAGGGGAGGATCCTCAAAGGTTGAAGACAAGAATGGTAAGAGCTTGGTATGACATCCGAAGGAAAGAAAAAGGTGGGGTAAGGAATTGCATTGCCACAGATGCCTACACCTATTGGGTAAAGAAAAGAGCAAGGAAGTTTCAAATGCCTTATGATTATGAAAAACCCATGTTCCCTGTGGTATCTCAACTACCCAACATTCCCATTGACACTACGAAAGAATACCAGGAGACTCTAGCCAAGATGAAGTTAGAAAAAGACGCTTGGGAAGAAAAGTTTCGTAAGACTAATGTCGAAAACAGAAAGTTGAAGAAACGGCTGAAAGATCACGAAGAAACCCTCTACTGTCAAGATGGATGGCTCATGAGTAAAGATGAGAAAATCCGTCGGAAAGACGCTGCAATCAGGAGGTACATCAAAGAAAGCAAGAAAAAGCTTGAAGGTTCAACAAGCAACGCTCCAACGCCTGACGACTGGAAGAATGTTGTTGACAAACTGAGGACCGAAAAGGCCGAGTTGAAAACTTACTATGGGAAAGAAATCATGAAGCTCAAGCTGCATAACGCATTTGGTTCTTCATCCGATGAGGATGCTTAGGTTTGTTTAGCTTTTATTTATCATTTGCTTCTGTAGGAGCTACGCTCCAATGTTGTAACATTTTCCCATTATTTCAATAAAATAACAGTTTGTGTTCAAATGTTTGTAAGAAAATAATCTTTAAATTGTTTGGAAAAATCATAAACTTCTTTTTGCATACATCATTCTGCATATCGAGTCTGTTGTCTAGAGTCTCATATTTTGGATTTTCCTCCATTAGATCGTCAAGCTGTCGCGCCTCAAAGTTTCTCGACCGCGCTCGCAATCAGATCACAGATACAATACTCGTTCAAGCAAGAGAAGAGTGATGGAAAGCTCTGAACAAGATAATATTGAGCTTCGTGGTACAGTGACCACCCTTCAAGAAAAGTTGGAAAGTCTCACTACTCTGGTTGACTCTTTAATGGCCGCGCAGAATCAGCAGCCGCCACCCAACAGTCAAGCGACAGTGACATCTGAGATCACTACTCCAGTCTCTACAGTTGCATTCAGCATTCCATCTTTCTCCATGCCAGAAGGTTGGGGCACGCCTTTTAGCTTTGGTACAGGTTTCCGCCATAATGTCTCTAGGATTCCAACATCCACAACTGAAGCGCCTGTTGCACAAAGTTCAGTGTTCACTCCAAATCAGGGGGTAAACTTTTCTCAAGTCACTATGTCGGTTTCTCAACCCACTATGACGGTTGCTACTCCTATGGTTCGCACTGTTCCTTACGGAGACAACGAGATTTATCATGATCAAGGTGATAGCACAAATCAGCGTAACCTTGTGGAAGATCTCCAAGAACAGTTCAACAAGATTCAACTGGAAGTCAAAGCTATTCGGGGAAAAGATTTGTTTGGAAAGAATGCCCAGGAGCTATGTTTGGTTCCCAGTGTACAAATACCAGCTAAATTCAAGGTCCCAGACTTTGAGAAGTACAAAGGTAGTTCTTGTCCACAAAGTCATCTTGTGATGTATGCTAGGAAGATATCTACTTATGCAGATAATCATCAGTTGCTCATCCATTACTTTCAAGACAGTTTGACTGGTGCCGCACTGAAGTGGTACACAGGATTGGATAGCACAAACATTCGGACTTGCAATGACCTAGGCGAGGCCTTTGTCCGACAATACAAATACAACTCGGATATGGCTCCAGACAGAGATCAGCTTCGATCTATGGCTCAAAAAGATCATGAAGCTTTCAAAGAATATGCCCAACGATGGAGAGAAACTGCTGCTCAGATTAATCCACCGTTAAAAGAGAAAGAAATGACAAAGATCTTCTTGAATACTCTTGGCCCGTTTTATTATGAGCGCATGATTGCTAGTGCTCCAAGTGATTTCACCGAAATGGTAAACATGGGGATGCGTCTAGAAGAAGGAGTCCGAACCGGACGTCTAACTAAAGAAGGAGGATCTTCAAGCGGAACCAAAAAGTTCGGAAGCGGTTTCCAAAGGAAGAAAGAACAAAGTGTTGACATGGTATCCCAAGGGAGGCCAAGAGGAAATGTCAATCGTCAACAACAGGTAGATGCTATCGCACCAGCCGTTAATACAGCACCGAATCCGGGATTTACCCCGCAGTTTCAACAACAACAGCCTCGACAACAGGCTCAACAGTTTAACAACAATCAGAATCGTGTACAAAGAGCTCCACAGTTCGATCCGATTCCAATGACCTACAGAGAATTGTATCCTGCATTGATTGAAAGAGGTCTTGTTCAAACTAAAGCACCACCACCAGTACTTGAGAAACTCCCATGGTGGTACAAAGTTGAGGTCTCATGCCCTTATCATCAAGGGGCACCTGGCCATGATCTTGAGCATTGCATAGCTTTGAAATATGAAGTTCAGAGGTTGGTTAGATCTAATCTCCTCTCTTTCAGAAATTTGAATCCAAATGTGCAAGCAAATCCGCTGCCCAATCATGGAGGGCATGTTGTAAACATGGTGTATGGATGTCCTGGTCCATACCGAATCTATGACATCAATTTCTCAAGAGCAGATTTGGTACAAATGCACGCTACTCTCTGTCAAGGGCAGAATTTTCGCCAGCATCACTACGGTTCCTGTAGCGTATGTTGTGTAGATCCTCACGGATGTTCGATTGTGAGAAGAGATCTTCAAGTTTTGCTAGATAATGGTACTATTCAGATCTACAGAAATAGGAATGAAGATGAAGTTAACATGATAGGATGTTATCCGCATGAGCTTTTAGTCTCAGATATCAACTCGGAAATGCCTAAAGTTAACGTCATCGTTCCTCATTTCAACATGCCCGAGCGCATAGAAGTTACCTACAACAAGCCAAAGGTTCCTATTGCTCCTTTGATCATTTGTCTACCTGGACCTGTTTCTTATGACTCTGACAAGGCAGTTCCCTACAACTACAATGCAACAATGATAAAGAATGGACAAGAAGTTCCTTTACCTACTCTTTCATCTGTCGTGAATATTGCCGTTGTGAGTCGAGTAACAAGAAGTGGACGTGTGTACACTCCATTGCCTCCAAAGCAGCCTATTGCTCCTGCAATCAGGCAAAATCCTGTCGATACACCAGTGGGGAATCCTGTGGAAACTCCTATCAGTAATACAAGCACTGATGTTGGCCAATCCAGTGGAACCAATGTCAATCCCGACTTTGATGAAATTTTGAAGCTTATCAAAAGAAGCGAATACAAAATTGTGGATCAGCTTATGCAGACTCCTTCAAAGATCTCAATACTTTCATTGCTGTTGAATTCAGAAGCCCGTAGGGAAGCCCTGATGAGAGTATTAGATCAAGCTTTTGTAGATCATGATGTGACTGTTGACCATTTTGATGGGATAATAGCCAACATAACAGCTTGCAACAATTTAAGCTTCTGTGATGAAAAACTTCCCGAGGAGGGCAGAAATCACAATCTTGCCTTGCACATTTCTACGAACTGTCAGTCAGACTCTTTGTCAAACGTATTGGTAGACACTGGATCTTCCTTGAATGTGATGCCGAAGACGACTCTTGCTCGCTTGTCTTACCAAGGAATGCCTATGAAGTTCAGTGGTGTAGTAGTCAAAGCATTTGATGGATCGCGAAAATCTGTTATTGGCGAAGTCAACCTTCCCATGACAATTTGTCCACATACATTTCAAATCACCTTCCAGGTCATGGACATTCAAGCTGCTTATAGCTGTCTGTTGGGACGACCATGGATCCATGAAGCAGGGGCAGTAACTTCTACGCTCCACCAAAAGTTAAAATTTGTAACAAATGGAAAATTGGTAACAATAAGTGGGGAACAAGCCTTAATGGTGAGCCATTTATCCAATTTCTCTTTCATAAGTGCTGATAATGTGGAAGGAACGCAGTTCCAAGGTCTCTCTTTAGAAGACGAATCTTCCAAAAAGAAAGCATCAATCTCTTCTCACAAAGAGGCAGTAAAAGAAGTAAAAGATGGAACTACCACTGGCTGGGGGCATGTTGTGATTCCTACCAAGAATGAAACCAGAGCAGGACTCGGATGTTCACCGATGTTTTCAAAACTGCACCAAGAAGGATCAAACCCTTCGTCCAATCAAAGAAATGTTCCATAGTGGAGGGTTCCTTAACCCAATTCCTCAAGAGGTTAACGTCCTTATCGAAGAATGTATCGAAGAAGGTCTATCCGATCCTGAAGAAGAATGGAAATGTTATCTCAATGACGCGGGATACATATCTCAGGAAGAACCGTATGCATCATTCTATCCTCCTTCAGAGAAACCCAGAGGCAAGGTCAAAACAAGTGCTAATGAAACTCCGCCTATTCCTGTAGAGGTCTGGGACACCTTGGGACAACTAAGTGGCAAGTTTGATTATATGGTGAGATATACTGCACCTGAAAGTTCAAAGATTTCGATTGAAGACATCCAACCAACTGGATAGGGAGATCCCTTTGAATATAACAGTCAACCAGAAGAGGCCTACAAATGCTCTCAATTTTCACAGCAACCGGAGATAACTGAAGATTTCAGCTTCAACGCACCTACCAAGGATAATAACTCTGAAGACGTTTATTATCACATAAACGCCATTTTTGAAGATGAAGGGGAAGATGGCCCCGCAGTTGACTCGGAAAGTGTCTCTGACAATGAGTCTCTTTATCCTGAGGATTGGGAATTACATCCTGAAAATTCTGAAGATTGTGACTCATCTTATGCTCTTCAAGAAGTAAAAGAAGACCGTTTCAACTCTACAAAGAACAAGGGTGACAAACCAGGACCTTCAAATCCTGCTCGACCAGCGGTCAATGTCAATACTGAAGATAATTCTGAGGGGAATTTTCCTGAATACATAATACACAAAGGAGTTCGTTGCTACTAGAAAGCTGTCGACGTTTCGAATGTTGTTCGCCGCTCAAAGTAATCACCTCGCTGTTATTTTGACCTCCTGCCTGGCCCAAAGCAGAGAGATGTTTTATATGGCTTTGCTTTTAAATGTTCCGCCCAAATAACTTTGTGTATAGGGATTTGTTTTAAAAGTTTCCCTCTTTGTCCTGCCTAAGACAAATGAGTTTGTGTTTAGGGCTTTGTTTCAAAAATGAATCATAAATAAAGTGTCATTTTGAATTCCCTACACTATGTGTTTTATTTTTTTCTTTTTTCTAGAAATGGTAATCCTAAAAAAAAACCAAAAAAACTTTTCAAAAATCTGCATACACTGTTGCATTCATAGTTTTTTCTGAAATAAACATAAATCATATGTGCAGATTTACTATTGATAAACCCATTGAATGCAATAACCCTATGCCCTCTCCCAACTTTGAGTTTCCTGTGTTCGAAGCCGAAGAAGAGGAAAAAGAAGAGATCCTAGACGAGATCTCACAAAGAGTCTTTAGAAATGATCAACTTGGGTTCTAAAGAAGACAAAAAAGAAGTGACCATTGGATCGCTGCTTGATGCTGATATCAAGAGTAAGCTAACAGATCTTCTCAAAGGATATGTTGACGTGTTTGCCTGGTCCTACCAAGACATGCCTGGGTTGGATACCAATATTGTGCTGCATTACTTGCCACTAAAGCTAGAATGTCCGCCAGTTAAGCAGAAATTGCGAAGGACTCACCCTGATATGGCTAACAAGATCAAAATGGAAGTTCAAAAGCAACTCGACGCAGGTTTTCTTGTCACCTCTGAGTATCCTCAATGGTTGGCCAACATAGTGCCAGTTTCGAAGAAAGATGGTAAAGTCAGAATGTGTGTTGACTACCGTGACTTGAACAAAGCCAGTCCAAAAGATGACTTTCCATTACCGCATATTGACATGCTGGTTGATAACACCGCTAAGATCAACGTCTTTTCTTTCATGGACGGGTTCTCCGGTTATAATCAGATCAAGATGGCTCCTGAAGACATGGAGAAAACATCTTTCATCACCCCATGGGGTACCTTTTGCTACAAAGTGATGCCGTTTGGATTAAAGAATGCAGGCGCAACTTACCAAAGGGCAATGACTACTCTCTTTCATGACATGATGCATAAAGAAATTGAAGTTTATGTGGACGATATGATAGCCAAGTCCAGCACAGAAGAAGAACATATTGAATACCTTTTGAAGTTGTTTCAACGACTAAGGAAATATCAGCTTCGCTTGAATCCTAACAAATGTACTTTTGGGGTTAGATCTGGAAAACTCTTGGGTTTCATTGTCAGCCAAAGAGGTATTGAAGTAGATCCCGACAAAGTCAGAGCTATTCAAGAGATGCCTGCACCAAAGACTGAAAAGCAAGTAAGAGGATTTCTTGGACGATTGAACTATATCTCCAGATTTATCTCTCAAATGACTGCTACTTGTGGGCCAATTTTCAAGCTTCTTTGCAAAGATCAAGGGGTTGTATGGACTGAAGATTGCCAGAAAGCGTTCGACGGTATCAAGGAATACCTGTTAGAACCACCAATATTGATTCCTCCGGTTGAAGGAAGACCGCTAATCACGTACCTTACCGTGTTGGAAGAATCCATGGGTTGTATGCTTGGACAGCAAGATGAAACCGGTAAGAAGGAGCATGCTATCTATTACCTGAGTAAGAAATTCACAGATTGTGAGTCTCGTTACTCCATGCTCGAAAAAACATGTTGTGCTTTGGCTTGGGCTTTAAAACGTCTCCGCCAATACATGATCAACAATACTACTCGGTTAATCTCCAAAATGGACCCAATCAAGTACGTCTTTGAAAAGCCTGCCTTAACAGGAAGGATTGCCCGATGGCAAATGCTGTTATTTGAATACGACATCTAGTACCGTGCTCAAAAAGAGGTCAAAGGAAGCATTCTCGCCGATCACTTGGCGCATCAGCGATTTAATGAATATCAATCTCTCAAGTTTGACTTTCCTGACGAAGATGCCATGTACTTAAAGATGAAAGATTGTGACGAACCGTTACCTGAAGAAGGTCCTGATCCTGGATCAAGATGGGGCCTAATTTTTTAAGGAGCAGTAAACGCTTTTGGCAATGGAATTGGGGAAGTCATCATCACTCCCAAGGGTACTCATATCCCATTCTCCGCCAGATTACTATTTGATTGCACCAACAACGTCGCAGAATATGAAGCTTGTATCATGGGTCTCGAAGAAGCCATTGACCTAAGGATCAAGATCCTCGACATATATGGAGATTCAGCTCTCGTGATCAACCAAATCAAAGACAAGTGGGAAACTTACCACCCTGGCTTGATTCCTTACAGAGACTATGCAAGACGTCTTTTGACTTTCTTCAACAAGGTTGAATTGCATCATATACGTCGAGATCAGAATTGAATGGCAGACGCATTGGCTACTCTATCTTCCATGTTCAAAGTCAATCATTGGAACGATATGCCTAAAGTCAGAATTATGCACCTTGAAAGGCCCGCCTATGTGTTTGCAACTGAAGCAGTCATCGATGATAAACCGTGGTTCCACGACATCAAGCGCTTCCTTCAAACTCAAGAGTACCCGCTCGGGGCATCAAACAAAGATAAGAAAACTCTAAGGAGACTTTCTGGCAGTTTCTTCCTGAACGGAGATGTGCTATACAAAAGAAACTTCGACATGGTTTTGCTCAGATGCGTGGATAGACACGAAGCAGACATGTTAATGCATGAAGTACATGAAGGGTCCTTTGGAACCCATTCGAATGGGCATGCAATGTCCAAGAAGATCTTAAGAGCAGGATACTATTGGTTGACAATGGAATCTGACTGTTATAAACACGTGAAGGGATGTCACAAGTGCCAGATTCACGCAGATAAGATCCATGTGCCACCGACTCTACTCAACGTTCTCTCATCTCCATGGCCTTTTTCCATGTGGGGTATCGACATGATTAGAATGATCGAACCAAAAGCTTCAAACGGTCATCGTTTCATCTTAGTGGCAATTGATTACTTCACCAAATGGGTCGAAGCAGCATCTTATGCCAATGTTACAAGACAAGTGGTTGTGAGGTTTATCAAGAATAACATCATTTGCCGATATGGTGTTCCTAGCAAGATCATTACTGACAATGGTTCAAACTTGAACAACAAAATGATGAAAGAATTGTGTGAGGAATTCAAGATTGAGCATCATAACTCTTCTCCTTACAGACCAAAAATGAACGGCGCTGTTGAAACTGCTAACAAGAACATTAAGAAGATCGTCCAGAAAATGGTCGTCACTTACAAAGACTGGCACGAAATGCTGCCATTTGCTCTACATGGATATCGTACCTCAGTGTGTACTTCAACAGGGGCAACTCCCTTTTCTCTAGTATACGGCATGGAAGCTGTGCTCCCCGTAGAAGTGGAAATCCCATCAATGAGAGTCCTCATGGAGACTAAGTTATCAGAGGCTAAATGGTGTCAAAGCAGATACGATCAGTTGAACTTAATCGAAGAAAAACGTATGACTGCTCTATGCCATGGACAGTTATACCATGCAAGGATGAAACAAGCTTTCAACAAAAAGGTTCGACCTCGTGAATTTCAAGAAGGCGACCTCGTGCTTAAAAAGATCTTGTCTTTTCAACCAGATTCTAGGGGCAAATGGTCTCCTAATTACGAAGGCCCGTATGTTGTCAAAAGAATATTTTCCGGCGGCGCCATGACTCTTGCAACCATGGATGGTGATGAACTCCCACATCATGTGAATGCTGATGCAGTCAAGAAATACTTTGTCTAAAAAAGGACAAAAGAACAGCTCGGTAAGTCGAAAACCCGCAAAGGGCGACTTAGGCAAAAATGAGCGTCTCGGTGGACTGAAAACCCGAAAGGGCGGTCCAGGCAAAAATTAGAGACAATAAACAGAAAAATTTATCCTGGTAGATTGAAAACCTGAAAAGGCAATCTAGGAAAAAATTAAGGATTTATGACAAAGTAACTGCATCAGTCCGTACTTTGTCACCTGAAGAGTCTTTTCATCAAAGGATCTTCAATCAAATCATCGCCAATCTGAAGCGACAAGCACAGTTGGAACTCAAAGTTGTTAGGGAGAATAGTGGTTATTGCTTTCAATGTAGCCTTTTCCACATATTTACCATTTCCAACTTTTGTAAATACTCTATGGAATCATGCCTTTAGCTGGTTACCATCCTATTAAATAAATTTGAGCCTTGTGCCCATTTGTTTGCAATCGCTAATTTCTTTTAGCTTGCAAAATGACGCTTTAATTGTGTTATTCACTTTTGAAAGAAAAAAGAAAAAAATAAGTTTTAGATGAATTTACTTTTCCTTTCTTTTCAAAAATAAAAGCGAAACTTTCCTTTGAGTTGTGAACAACAGAAGGAACATCAACAGCTATCTCCATAGGATGAATCAAAGATTATCCTTCAGAACTGTTCTTTTCCTCAAAAGAGATGATGAGACAACGGTATTCTTATCCCAGGAAAGAATTCCTAAGCCAATCGCCCCTCGCGGTAGGAATGTTCTTTTATCCCCAGTGAAGAAGATCTTTCATCTCCAATGAAGAAGTTCTTCCATCCCAGTAAGAAAGATGCTTGACTTTCCCAGAGAAGTCTAAAGCATGCAGCACCATTCATCGCCCGTGTTATCTACACCGTGTTGAAGAACATTTGCCAAGTATCTGGTTGTATTCCGACGTCGGTCCTTCTCCAATACATACTTCTTTGTCTGTCAGTTTCGTCAGCATGCATGCTACATTCATGACATTCATCATTCATACATACTTGTATCATTTATGTATTCTTGCATTTTTCAATGTTTGCTTTGAAATCACTTGTTTAGGATATATCTATCCTCAAAAAAAAAAAAAAAGAGAAACAGGTACGGGCGTGTCATCTCTCAAAGTAGGTTGTCACCCATAAGCAGAAAGAACATCTTCTTTCTCCAGTTCCCCACTGAGATCATTCCTCGTGGAAGAAGGTTGCTTTAGTTTCTCCTCTCAAAACGAAGGAGAAAATCCAGTTGAGTTCATCCCTCATTAGGTACAAAGTCTTGTTTGACTGTTTCTTTCCAATTCATTCTTGGATAGAACCCTGTCTTTACCAGAGATTCAATTTCTGATCCCCCAAACAGAGTCGTGAAAAATAGAACCATAAGCAATAGCCTTATCATCTGAGCAGCTTATGCCTCTTTCAAAAGACTTTTCCTCTCTAGGAAATCAATCATGAAGACCATTTGACAATCAGGGCCTTATTACTGTTCACAAGGCTGAATAACCAGTAATTTCCCTAGCAAAGTCTCCAGAATCATTTTATCACTCAGCTGATAATTGATCATGCCTTCAAAACCACTATCAGGAGGCTGGTAGTTGGTAACCTTTTTGTTCTGGTTATATTATTTAATATGTCTATCACCATGCTGATAGTCGGTAATATTAACCGAACCTTTGAAACTCTTTTTACCATGTCAAGTCTATCACCATGCTGATAGTCGGTAATACAATTTCATACCTTTCACCTTCGCATTATTAACAAGTTTATCCCTGTGCTGATAGTCGGTAATGTTGATAGGTAAGCTTTTCTTACAAAGCTATCATTCCCCGGTGAAGCATACACTTGCTTTCCCGAAAAGAAAAAACGGATTCTCTTTCTAAAACGGATTGAGACATCCTTCCCGATCTCTTGTCCCCAGTGGAGTCAGTTCTTGATATCCCCTCCGTAAAGACATCCTTGCATCATTCGCAATTTTGGTATCTTAGGTCCAAAATTTGCGTCTTCTGATATTTAAGTCTCTTCCACCCTATCAAAACGAAGATTTTCAACCTTCATGCCTCAGGTTGAAGAAACTTAAATAGGGGCATCTGTCATACCCCAATTTTTGACCTAAGATACCACCTCATATCATTTGCATATGCATCATTTGCATCTCTAACAAATTGCATATCTTGTGTTTGCTGCTTGTGACTCAGCAGGGTTTAATCAAGAAATCACTCATCAGTACAAGTAACAATTAATTAGGGTTTTGTTCTCCCTTCATCTCAAATGAACCATCTTCATCAACAGTCAACATTTGGTCCTCGAAGATTCCATTCAACAAGCTCAAAAGTTATGAATCAACCAGATTAGGGTTTTTACTGAAGACAGTAAACTCCTGACTTTTGCTCAGGATTTGACCTAATGACTTGGGACATGACCTCAAGACCCCAAGTAAATCATTTTTGACCTAATCTATTGACTCAAGACATCTAACACAAGGATTGATCAACAGTGAAATTTCAAATCATCAAATTAGGGTTTTGAACTATCAGGGACTGAAATCAGGGATCACATTTGGGAGACCCTAAAAAGCTCCAGGGGATCATTCAAAGGTTTCAATCATCTTCAAATAATCCCTATGGCAATATTTCAATGGTTTTTTCCAAACTTTGGAAGGGAATAACTCAAAATTTCACCTACAAACTGAAAAAAACTTCCAACATGAAAGTTGTAGATTTTGATCCAATAAACAACTTGGTCACATAAAATGTTTTTCCAAAAGATCAACCATTTAAGAGATATGGAGCTTCAAAGTTGGTATCTTTTGAAAAATGCACTTAAAATCTCACTTTCTTCAAAGTTCATGGATCTTTTTCACTCATTTCCTTAAAGGTGTTGAAGTAAATTTCAACTAGGGTTTTGAAGTACATAACATGAGCTTTCCAAAATGTCCAAGAGCATGAAAAAATATGAAGCATAGCTATGGTTTTGAATTTTGACATTAGTGAACATTATGCATGAAATTTTCAAACCATTTTCACTAAGTTTCAACACTATATGACCTATAATGCAAGTAATGATACATCAATGCAATAATTGAGAGATATTTTCTGATTTGAAGATCAGAATGGAAGGAGATAAGAAGCTTGGAAGTTTAACCATGGTTAAGTCAGTTTAACCATTTGCATTTAATGTGAAAGATTCCATTTTATCTCCAAATGCCAAATCACCATTCTTTGATCAACTTGCAAGGCTTTGTATTCAAAATCCTTGGCCTATAAATAGAGGTCCAAACTTCATTCACAATCACACCAAAACCTCATAAGCATAGGTTTTCTCTTCCTTTCTTGAATTGTAAGTTTCATAGTTTTCAAAGAGGTAAAATTCTCAACCTCTAAACCTTTGAAGTTCTAGGCAAAGTGATGCTTCTAACACTTCCCAAATATTATATGGAAGTTGTTTGAACCATTGAAACCTCCCAAAAACACCAAGAACTCAGAATCACTACCTCACTTCCCAACTATGCATAACACTAGCCTTATCATGCCAAAATCAATTCCAGGCCAATTCTGTCCAAGCTAATCATCCAAACACATTCCATATACCATATGTGAGCTATCCCAACCATCATTCATGACCTGTAACCTCTGAATCTTCAAATTCGATTCATACTCCAAAGCTCTGTAGATCGGGTTCCATGACCATGCTCAGATGAATTCAGGTTGTTCCAAGCATCCAGACACCTTCCATAATCATCATTGAAGCTATCCAGATCATCAAACAGCATATGTAACACTTCTATTGAAGAATTCAATCTCTAGTTTTGCCGTTTTTGAAGGTAAGCCTCATGAACTTCAAACTCATACATACATGATAAATGAAATATTGATATACCATCTTGTTTCTGCACCTATGAGGATCATTAACCCTCAATCAATTGCATCATAACTTGCATACACACGATTTCACATTGAATTTCAGTTTTAGGGTTCTTCATGTTCATCACAAAATTGATTACCTTAGAGTGAAAATAAATGAATTATGAGGCCACCATCATGTTCCTCGTGAAAAACCGAGTGAGATAGACCCTTTACTTGATCAAAACAACAAAGTTTTAAAGATTTTCAAATTTCAGTTGGGGTTGTGTTCTTGGCGCGTTTTTTTGGTTTGGGAAATTCAAATCCTTGTTTTAAAATATAATCAATTGAACGCGTGTGTATTACAAGCCACAAGCGTGGCTCAGTTGGCAAGTGTTTTGGTTAGTGAGAGTGAGGGCGTGGGTTCAAACACTTGTGAAGACAAACCTTTTTTTTTTAAACACTAATTTTCTTAATTATTTACACAAACTTCATCTAATTAATTAACCAATCAAAATTAATTATTTTTACTTCATTTTTTGCACACTTCATATTTAATATATATATTTTATGAATATAAAAAAAATCACAAAAAATATTTATTTAATGTGTTTTTATTAAGTTTAAAGTGACTTGTTTTTTTAAATGTTTTATTGCTTTAAAAATAGTTTTTTCACTTGATTTTTTAAAACTTAATCACTTGTAAATGTTTTGTGATCAAAACCCTAATTATTTAGGTATTAATTAAGTATAATCTTTGTTTTTATTTTAATTAAGTGGACGTTTTTTCAAAATTTCAAACCGTTTTAAAACGAACGATCACAGTTTTTAAAACAATAAACCATTTCTTTTTGGTTTTCTTTTCAAAAGAAACTATTGATTAAATCATTTTGGATTGATAAATTGATTTTCAAAACATGGGCCTCTCGAATATTAGAGAGTATAAGTCCCATTCCTTTTTCTTTGTACAGTTTTTCTTTAAACAGAAAAACTTTTTTTCAAAACAAAACTTTCAAACTGTTTTCAAAACGACGAAACCTCGCTTTTAACAAAACAATCAACCATGTTTTATAAAATAAAACATGGGCCTCCACGTAGGTATAAGTCCCAAGCCCCTTGTAAATACTTGTTTACGTAACTTCTGAATAAACACAATGGGCCTCTCCCCGAGTATCAGTCCCGAGCCCCGTGTATACAAATGGATCATCCTTACAGGTATGTTTCCTTCATAAACTCCATTGTATACACACACCTTGTCATATATAACTGTTCATACTTGTTCATACTTGTTCATATTTGTTCATGTACTTGTTAATATTTGTTCGTACTTGTTCATATTTGTGATCGTGTTATATATACTTGTTCAACTTAGTACAACACTAGGTTCCCCATAGCCTCCTATTGGGCTTCGTGCAAAGAATCTCCCCTAGTTTAGGTTAGGACATAGAGTATGGTTTCCCGGTGAAATCGCTCTAAGAGCTCAAACCAACTATACCATGCCTCCTCTTGGGCTTCGTACAAACGACTTGTCCCTCCCATAGCCCCCTCTTGGGCTTACAATGCAAGGACCCTCGATTGTCCCTCCCATAGCCTCCTATTTGGCTTACAATGCAAGGACCCTCGGATAGCCTCCTCTTGGGCTTCGTACAAGGACCCACGGGCTTCATATAAGCATCCCCAATATCCAAAACAAATACCCTAGGAGATTAGACATTTATCATCTCTATGATAGGAGTATCTCATCTATATCATCACAAACAATCAATCAATCAAATTTCTCTTTTGCCACAAGGCTGGCTAATCAATCAAACCTTTTGCCACCAGGCTGGCTGATTAATCAAAGTTTTTGCCACAAGGCTGGCTTCGTCGAAACTTTTGCCACAAGGCTGGCTGATTAATCAAAACTTTTTGTCACAAGGCTGACTTCATTGAAAGTTTTTGCCACAAGGCTGGCTAATCAACTTGTTTTTGCCACAAGGATGGCTAAACAAAAAATCATCTTTATCATTCTAAGCGCCATAAGTGGCACAGCCCAGGGCTTATAATGAAAAGATTTCAAACAAAAATCAAACAGAAGTATGTGATGATATAGATTAGATACATCGAACATTTAGATGACATTTGTCTCTTATCCTTTGCTTCCACTAGCATAAGTGGGAACTACGATTGCTCTGACTTTCTCAACATCCCTTTGAGAATACGTAGGCACAAGGTCGTATTCTTGGCGAGCAAAACTTCTCCCTCTAACCACTCAAACCTTAGCACCCGTAGACCTCGAGCTACAGATGCTCTGATTCCCTCTAAGGGATATGTATGCAGAGGATCGCGATGATCTTTGCGAGCATAATCAAACAAACACCTTAGTTTCCCACCTATTTCACAACAGAACCTCCACCATAACATAGAATGAAACAAACATAACAAAGAAGCCTATAGAATACTATAGATACGTTGGGTGCTAATACCTTCCCTTTGTATAACCAACCCTCTTACCCAAGATCTCTCCCCCACTTTTAAGGTTATTGCAGCTTTTTTCCTTTTCCTACTTTGGAAATAAAAAAAAGTTTGGTCATGATCAAAAACAAAGAAAAATCATTTTCTTGAGCACTCGACCCCAAAGAACGCATCAGGTGTCTCATCCCACATAACGATTTTTCCCCGCGACACTTTGCACTTAAGTTTCTTTCCGATTTTCCTCCTCTTTTATTCGGACAATTACATTAAGGCACTGCATTTCTTATAATGATCATCACATGCATGAGACGAATCAAGGCTTTTTATTTTCTTTTTCTGGCACCAAACGAGCAACATTTGCTACTTTTAATTACCGATGAAATTTTCAAACTTTGCAATTATATATTGTCCTTTTTGGACGACGTTTGGGGATCAACCTCCTCCTTAGCGAGCCAGTTGCCTTTTACCGCCTTTTCATCATCTGGTGCCAACTTTATCAATTTTGTTTCTCAACCAGTCATCATGCATGTGAATCTGAATTATGCCAGACTGTATCAATAAACTACTCGAGGAGTACTTCTCAGGAGACAAGTACTATGATGCAAATCTACACGTTAGACTCGTATTTCTTTTAGGGAACCAAGGGTTTTTAAACAAACCTCTTCTTGTCACATTATTTCGAACTTCCTGTCCTCAAACAATCCTCCCTTCATCTCTATATACTATTCCCGATCGCTCTTTAAGATCAAAACTCTTCAACAAAAATTAAAATTTCGGTCAAAATTTGGGAATAACTCAATGTTTGGTTTTACACATCATAACAAAAACATAAAAAGAAAATTGCAAGAGTAAATCCTAACTCCCCCAAACTTAAACTTTTGCTTGACCTCAAGCGACAATTACAAGAGAAAATGACCTTCCAGGCACACCGGTGTTCATACGTGAGATATCCGTTTGTATTGATCAAGAAACAGTTGGTCTGGTACTCAAATGACGCGACGAGTTTCTGCTAGAACATTAAACCTTAAGCTCCCCTTTCGGATACCTCTACAACTATGCTTTGCACTTAAGTTTCTTTCTGATTTTCCTCCTCTTTCATTCGGACAATCACATTAAGGCAATGCATTTCTTATAATGATCATCACATGCATGAGACGAATCAAGGCTTTTTATATTCTTTTTCTGCCACCAAACGAGCAACATTTTCTACCTTTAATTACCGATGAAATTTTCAAACTTTGCAGTTATATATTGTCCTTTTTGGACGACGTTTGGGGATCAACCTCCTTTGGGCTGAATAACCGGGTGAGGGTTACCCAACTTAGCGAGCCGGTTGCCTTTTACCGCCTTTTCATCATCTGGTGCAAACTTTATCAATTTTGTTTCTCAACCAGTCATCATGCATGTGAATCTGAATTATGCTAGACTGTATCAATAAACTACTCGAGGAGTACTTCTCAGGAGACAAGTACTATGGTGCAAATCTACACGTTAGACTCGTATTTCTTTTAGGGAACCAAGGGTGTTTAAACAAACCTCTTCTTGTCACATTATTTCGAACTTCCTGTCCTCAAAAAATCCTCCCTTCATCTCTATATACTATTCCCGATCGCTGTTTAAGATCAAAAATCTTCAACAAAAATTAAAATTTCGGTCAAAATTTGGGAAGAACTCAATGTTTGGTTTTACACATCATAACAAAAACATAAAAAGAAAATTGCAAGAGTAAATCCTAACTCCCCCAAACTTAAACTTTTGCTTGACCTCAAGAGACAATTACAAAAGAAAATGACCTTCCAAGCACACCGGTGTTCATACGTGAGATATCCGTTTGTATTGATCAAGAAACAGTTGGTCTTGTATTCACATGACGCGACGAGTTTCTGCTAGAACATTAAACCTTAAGCTCCCCTTTCGGATACCTCTACAACTATGCTTTGCACTTAAGTTTCTTTCTGATTTTCCTCCTCTTTCATTCGGACAATCACATTAAGGCAATGCATTTCTTATAATGATCATCACATGCATGAGACGAATCAAGGCTTTTTATATTCTTTTTCTGGCACCAAACGAGCAACATTTGCTACCTTTAATTACCGATGAAATTTTCAAACTTTGCAGTTATATATTGTCCTTTTTGGACGACGTTTGGGGATCAACCTCCTTTGGGCTGAATAACCGGGTGAGGGTTACCCAACTTAGCGAGCCGGTTGCCTTTTACCGCCTTTTCATCATCTGGTGCAAACTTTATCAATTTTGTTTCTCAACCAGTCATCATGCATGTGAATCTGAATTATGCTAGACTGTATCAATAAACTACTCGAGGAGTACTTCTCAGGAGACAAGTACTATGGTGCAAATCTACACGTTAGACTCGTATTTCTTTTAGGGAACCAAGGGTGTTTAAACAAACCTCTTCTTGTCACATTATTTCGAACTTCCTGTCCTCAAAAAATCCTCCCTTCATCTCTATATACTATTCCCGATCGCTGTTTAAGATCAAAAATCTTCAACAAAAATTAAAATTTCGGTCAAAATTTGGGAAGAACTCAATGTTTGGTTTTACACATCATAACAAAAACATAAAAAGAAAATTGCAAGAGTAAATCCTAACTCCCCCATACTTGAACTAAACATTGGCCCCAATGTTTCAGAACAAGCCCGAGAGGGGTGACTCACAGAGGGTAGTGCAACTCTAACTACAGCTTCCTAGCATTCACCAGAAAGTCCCCCTTTTTATTTCCTGAAACAAAAAAAACAAGCAAACACAAAAAGAAAACTAAGTTGTTAAAAGCATGGGTTGCCCCCCACGAAGCGCTTCGTTTAACGTCGCATGGCTCGACGATCCATTCCCCTTGTTAGGGTGGCATATATGACACAAAGAACACATCATCTTTTTTCTTTCTATTGTTTGGTAGCAATCCCATGAACTTAAAGTATTGATGATGTTGTTTCCGAATCCATTTTAGCTTGATTTTATTGAACAAGGCATAAATGTCTTCCAGTACTTTGTCAATTTCTTGTCTTTCATCTGCCTTGTTGTAAAAATAGTTTTTGGGAATACTCTTTTGTTGAAGATTTTCTTGTTGGGTGACCACATCTTCATAAATTGTTAAATTTGTGGTTTTATCCAAAACTCGATCATCTTCTAGTTTCCTTATTTCTTCTTCCCCATATTTCTTTTTTACCTCAATTTCTTCTATTCTTACTGCATCCTCTTCATCTGATATTATGCATTTTTCTTCTGGTTCCACATATTCTTCTTCTAACTCTAACTTTCTCCAAATAAACCTATCTGGATAAAAGTTAGCTTTTTTACTTTCATTCATAAGGATTCTTACCTCTCTCTTATATGCTTTAAAAATTTTAGTCGCCTCTTCCAAGGTGACTCCTGAATAGGCGACCAACATGCAGGAGATACAGGTGGCAATGTATCAAAACAATACATAGCTACAAAACTCAGACAATTTGTTAGTAGCAAAGTATAGAAGAATTCATGAAGCAAAAATAATCAGACCTTTTTTTTTTCTTTTTTTTATAATGAAATCAAATTCAAATAAACAAAAACTGAAAACAAAATTTTAGTTGACGAGCAACAAAATTTCAATTGAACTAAAATTAAAACTCTATATTTTGGCAGTCCCCGGCAACGGCGCCAAAAATTTGATCGGTAAAATAGAAAGTTTACTATTTTGCCTCTGTAGTAATAATAGGGAAATTCTCCGAATGTCGATCTCAAGGACTGCACGTTAATATCGAGTTCAAATTGTAGTTCAATTAAACAAAAACTAATGTTGGGGTTGTGTTTACAAATTGTGTCTAAACAATAATTAACGTAAGCAGAAATATAAATTGGCTTTTTGAAAAATATGAGTATTATGCTAGGGTAAAGTGTGTGATTGTTCCTGTAATAACCTTGGATTTAGATCTCCTCAACAAGTTCATACTATTCAATTACCAGCCCTTTAGGATATTTTCGCCTAATTCCTTAGCGGGAAAACCTTTGAACATTCAACGTGAATCTTAATTCCTTAGAGATTTATTATGAAATCAAGCAATTGTTTTATCAAGAGTTAACCGGTAACTATAGGGTATCCCTATTCCTAGGTGATATCTACTATAATCTAATCGTACAAAAACCTTAACAACCGCGGTCCAACAAATCGTTAACCGTAAATCAATCCTTGTTTGTCCGACAAAGAAAGCATAAATACATTGTACAATCAAATTGAATAATAAAACATGAAATTGAGGAAATTAGGAATTCAAAGTCATTACATGATCCAATCAGGAACACCCCCTAGCATTGTGGGGTTTAGCTACTCATATCGTTCAAAGAAGACAAAATATAAAATAGAGACATTACAAGAATTGAGATGAAAGTTGATCTTCAATCGCTTCCATTCTTGAAAACCTTCTTCTCTCCCAAACCCTCGTGCTCTCCAATCTTCAATCTTGTATCTTCTCCCGACCAAAAATTCCTCTAATTCATCATTAAAACTCTTCTAAATAGTGCAGACTCACTTAGGTTGGTTGGAAGTACCCAAAACGCCCCCACAACTTAACCCATGGAAAAAATATAAAAAAAAATCATAAAATCAGCGTCACATGCTGTTTACGGTGATTTCCGATAAACAACCGCTAGTCTTCCAAACTATAATAGATATGATTTGGTTACTCGCAAGATCGACTAGATTGATCCTAGGACATAGTCAAAAAGGTTGTTATTCATGATAGCTCGAATCATGTCTATGGTTGGCTTGTCTCGTAATAAGAAATGCTTAATCGAAGAAATAAAGATTAACAATCACCTTGTTATACACGTAAATATAACATCAGCGAAAGGTAAGATAAAGATAAAATATAAGACAAAACTGTAAAGTGCAAGAATCTTAAAGTGTAGAAACTTAAATGCTTCGAAACTAAATAGAATAAAAATAAAGAGTACAGGAATGTAAATTGTAACACCCTTCTAAACCCCACGGAAATTAATAAAATAACTCAGAGTAAAACATGAAAACAAGGGTGCCACAATTCCAATTATAACAAATTTATCCTAAATTCATTGTCATGCTTTCACTAAGGAACAATTTGTCATAATACATAAACATCTCATGTTTACACAGCGGAAAATCCATCATACGGATAAGCATAACATCATCTATGCAATATCCCACATAATTTAATACAATAACAACACGATAGAGTATCATCATAAACTCTAATCTAACGTTTCCCCAGTGTTACAATATCAGAGCATGACACCGACACTATACTTAAACAAACTGGCCTATGAGCTATCCTCACCAGAGCCAAAAGCCGCTACTCGCCAATCTGAAATCATCAAAGTAAGGGTGAGTCTCATTCACAATTAACAAATGTTATCGAATCATAAACAATAACACATCATAGTCACATTATTCACCCAATTTCATTATATTCAGATTGTCATGAAGTACTCATCAACACACAATAACAAATAGAATACATTACCAAGAGGCAGCACCATAATTCATCCAAACAAATCATAACCATTACACAATCATCACATATTATAACATTGGACAATCTTCCATTCATGTTATAATAACACAAGTAACCTAATGCAAATGCAACTATATGCATGTGGTACCAAACATGGGATAACCCATCTCACCGATCCACCACCATAAAGATTCGGCTACTTCTCTCACCAATTCCACACAATGGGAATTAGCTACCGCTGTCCCACCACCATAAGGGATACAGCCCACAAAATGATTATGAAATGCATGTATCAACCATAACATGCTCATCATCAACATTAATCAACCAGATATCATAATCATCAACCACCACAATAATCAACAGCCACACACAGTTATGTTGTTTCTCAACCATAATAAAATACATATTTTACATCAACAATATATGTATAACAAACACCAATTACAACCACAGCATCATAGCAGGTAAATCATTCATTATACAGTGCACAACAATAGCACCCCTCACAATCGCGTACCAAGTACAACAAAGCAACTCATCCACGATAGAGTATTTACCTCATCATTCATCAAAATACATGTTAACCATATTTACCATGAACAACATCCCTTTGTATAACAAACAGGAGCAATCATATTATAACAACACCATCATTGCACACATTCAATTATGCAAACAACAACCCATTGCACCTCATCATTTATGCAAAACAAGAGTAAACCAGATTTGAAGAAAACGATACTTTTCAAAATAAAATCAAGTTATTGTTGTTATATTTATTTTATATGGTAGAACATTAAATTTAAGGAACAACGTCCAAAACGGCGTCTAAAACGGACTTACGGTTTGAAAGTTACACATTTTTACATTTTTCAAAGAAAATAATTATCGCTACAGCACGCGGCGCCACACACAGTTCGCGGCGCGTAACGAATAGAAAACACGCCTTCGCGGCGCAAACATAGGTTCGCGGCGCGGAACGAGAAAAGTTACGCCTTCGCGGCGCGCACCCACCTTCGCGGCGCGAACTGGCAAAAACCAGAGATCTCACATCGATTGACAGCATTACGGGATTCTTCCCAGAATCCCCAAAACCCAAATCAAGTTATATCATGAACCTCAAATACCACCATATCAGCCACATACATGTTATAACACAAATATAACACACAAAGAGGATCATTCAATCATCATAACAGCCATATAATCATACAATTCATCACGTCAAACAATTCCCCTCAAAGTCATCCCAAAACCCCTATCCATCATATAACCAATTGACCAAAAACAATGCATCTAAATCAGTCCTATCATCTATAATACGATAAAAGATGTTAACCGGAAGAGTCCCCCCTTACCTTAGCCAAAGATCTTGATTAGCCCTCTTCCTCTTCTGTTCCTCTTTCACGTATCAGCTTTCCAATCTCTCATCTCCTCTGCTCTGTTTTTCACGTTCCTTTTTCCTTTTTCCCAATTTTCTTTATTTCCTTTATTTTATGAAAACATAAAATAATTAGTAGCGGGCTTACTCACTTAGCACCCCCATACTACTAATCTCACCATTCCAGCCCAATGGTCCTTAATCCATAATTCTCCAATAATTCAACAAAATACCAAATAATTCTAAATAATAATTTAATTTCCGATTAAATTAAAATTAGAAAATATGGGGTGTTACATAAATGGCAGAAAGTAAACGAAATGCAATAATATCAAAAGATACTTGAATAACGAAAGATACAAATGTATTTAAAATGGTGTTGGTGTCATACGTACATTTCTCAGCGAAACTCGTTCTCTTAACACTTGATACTTGAGCAATAAGTGAGTGATTTGTACAAAATGAACACACGGAATCCTAATACTAAAAGAGTTTTCGTCCTCGAAAACATACCTCAAATAACCAGCTCGTATAAGAGTCCTTTACCTGAGTCTCCAGCTCTCAATTAATATTACCATCAGTCAATCCCCAAAAATCCATCTGACATAATCAACAGGAAACATGTTTCATACATTCAAATCCCAGTTCTTACGTCGCATTTGGCTATCCAAAAATATACCACTCGCTATATCTCCAAAAGGTTAACAACAACAGAACATTGAGGTACAACCTATACAATACGCTCAACAACCGAGTAATGCAATTACACAATGTATAGTATGATCACACTTGATCAACAATACAGTAATGGATCACTTCTACCGAACATACCAACCTTAGACACGCTTTTCCATCTGAGCGATAAGGTAATACTTACACTTTTCACCAACCGCTTCCTTCAAGAAACCCAATACTCATATTCCTATACCATTGAATTCCAGTTATCTGACTCCTCTTAAGTCACACCAGTAATTATCCAACACGTTACATTCCGTTTTTCCGCACTACTCTGATTACTGATTACAATCATCTATACCAAATAGATTTCTGAGTTTCACCCGATTCCGACTCTCTTTACTCATTCGTCCAAGAATCATCCATTATCATTCATGGTGCCATTTTACCACTCAGTAATACTTACTCGCACTCAAAAACAAATTCCTAAGTTTCTACATCTATTAAAACATTCCAACCATCGGGACGAGTACACCCAAGTAGTTATAATCACATTCATCAACCTTAATATACCATCGCTTACAAAATAGCTTAAACTGAGTCTCGCTCTTTTCTAATAATTAAATCAACTTCGTCCTTCATGGAGTATAATTCCTCATTATATCTGGAATATACAATATCACCTTATTAACAGCACAAAATTATTACAGCATCATATAACATCAACTCTTCGTTTTAATTCCGCCGAATACATACTCGTTAACTACGTACAACCATAATAACATATTCATCATCTCGGCAATTATTCAAAAGATTTATAATTCTTCGACCCGACATCCTTACATCCACTGGGTTCTAAATCCAACATATAGATCGACACATATTCCCCAGGTAAGCTCCTGACATATTAATTCCTCACTTCCCCCAAGTAGTACTCATAACACTACTCCACATCGCACTTTCGCTGCGCGACTCTGATTACCCGTTTTAAGTCATTTGCCCATCATGTTGCACTCTTTCATATTCACTTCCTCATAAGTTCACACAACGTAGTGAGTGATTATCCTCACGGCTTAATATCCATCACAACTTATACCATTAAGGTAACAAAACAAGTTCATCTCATTTATATGATTTCCGTCTACTACCAACAAGAGATTAAGGGTGATCAAGTCCTCAATTTGTCAATAGATAGCCGACAACCATATTTAAGCATAAACTGTCGTTACTACATAACAATGTCCTTTCCGAGTTTGCACCCAAACTCATTAACATCGTCATAGTTCAATAATTCAATACGGTGTCCTTCTTCTAGAATATCCTTCCGAAGCTCAAAACATCAGGAACACAAATTCAACCACTCAACCTCATTATACTATTCTCGTTGATTCTGAATCCACCGCCTCTACCTTGGTAATTCAAAGTCAACCTGTCAATCAACTCAGCATCAGCTTTCTGACCTTCTCTAATCTCGTCAAGAATACCACTAGTAATCTCCTAGCATATCCAATCTAACACTATTACGAGTTCCTTCGCATACCAACTTAAGTCTCTAAATTGTCCAATCAAATCCAACTCATTCACCATTAGCACCGACATATTTAAAGACTTCCTACTCAAGCAGTAACTCAACATTCATAACTCGTGGTTTTGCTCCAAATTCTATGACATCTTTCATGCCCAAATATCATCCCACTAAACATCTCAACAAGGTCTTCCTTACATTCAATAAGTGTCAGAAATTCTCTAAAATTCTTCTTTTATACTTATCGTTACCTGGCCATCACAAATACGACTTCAACCGTTCTAAATTTTATTCCACCTTTACTACTAATTCACTTCTCACTAAAATCCATCGGTACTCAAATCATCTTTATGATCAAACATCTCATCAACTTATTCATCAACAACATGTCTTACTCAACTCCGTTCGAATGATCACGGTAGTAGGCATTCCTATTCAACAAATTTCACGCTTCCTTAACTGAATTCAGAATATCTTCTCATAGGATCACCTCTACTGTATTTATAACTCTCCCATAATGTAGAACATAATCCCTCCTCTTCATAGGTTCAAACGGCACGTTAATCCGACACTCGGAACTCAAGATATGAATTTTCCAATCGTTGTCCGAAAATCCAACACCGACATCATGCCCCGACACTCTCTATACGGTATTCTCAAATCTCTTCAAATGGCATATTCAATTCTTAAAATCACTTCTCAACAACCTTCTAATCGTTCCTTCAATCCGTTCAACACTGACACTGACATCCCGTGCAGTACCAATAAACAAGTCTAGTTATAAGAACAAGAGTAACCGTAACTTCGCCTCCTTCCAACGTCATCCTGTCACAATTAATTATGTTACAGCTGCTGCAACCATTTTTATAACAAAGTTCATCTCGTTAGCTTTCCGACGCTTCAAACGGAACTCAATTCGGATGTCCAGAACTCCAGTTATGAATTTTCGAAGTTCCGCAGCTATTCAGCAATTTTCCTGCGTTTTGCTTACGAAAATCTCTCTCCAAAACTCATTCTCTTCAACTCTATCACATTCCAAACAGCCCCTTATCGTATCTCTTCACTTTCAAACATTCTTATGACTTGAGCAACACATCCTATCGCCGAAGTGCGATTTCTGAAACATTACAACATCAATCCTCTTTGCAACTTGCAGCTGACTCTCTTCCGAGGTGTAAGGCTACACAACTGACAACTTCGCAGCACACCAGCAGAGCTGATACATTGCAACTTTCTAATTTTCCTCTCCTACAAATAATCATCAATTGCATATAATCATCCTCCTTCAAGATGCTCCAACTTAATTACCAGCCAAGTCTTAATTCCAAGTCACCTTCGATTCGGAAAACAACAACTCCAACAATGCTTGCATTGTTGCCAACAACAGCCGACTGAATCAATCATCTTACAACTGAAACATAACTGAGAAGTGAAACTTCTCCCCCACTAGTTTCAAACCAACTTCCACAACAAACAACAAAGTACCGACAGTGATTCACTCACATGTCGCGTACCAAGGGATAATATGCCGACAGTATTCAACCGTCGTGCAACTCAACTGACTCGACAATTGGCCGGACGGACCGACCTGCTCTGATACCACTATTGTAACACCCTTCTAAACCCCACGGAAATTAATAAAATAACTCAGAGTAAAACATGAAAACAAGGGTGCCACAATTCCAATTATAACAAATTTATCCTAAATTCATTGTCATGCTTTCACTAAGGAACAATTTGTCATAATACATAAACATCTCATGTTTACACAGCGGAAAATCCATCATACGGATAAGCATAACATCATCTATGCAATATCCCACATAATTTAATACAATAACAACACGATAGAGTATCATCATAAACTCTAATCTAACGTTTCCCCAGTGTTACAATATCAGAGCATGACACCGACACTATACTTAAACAAACTGGCCTATGAGCTATCCTCACCAGAGCCAAAAGCCGCTACTCGCCAATCTGAAATCATCAAAGTAAGGGTGAGTCTCATTCACAATTAACAAATGTTATCGAATCATAAACAATAACACATCATAGTCACATTATTCACCCAATTTCATTATATTCAGATTGTCATGAAGTACTCATCAACACACAACAACAAATAGAATACATTACCAAGAGGCAGCACCATAATTCATCCAAACAAATCATAACCATTACACAATCATCACATATTATAACATTGGACAATCTTCCATTCATGTTATAATAACACAAGTAACCTAATGCAAATGCAACTATATGCATGTGGTACCAAACATGGGATAACCCGTCTCACCGATCCACCACCGTAAAGATTCGGCTACTTCTCTCACCAATTCCACACAATGGGAATTAGCTACCGCTGTCCCACCACCATAAGGGATACAGCCCACAAAATGATTATGAAATGCATGTATCAACCATAACATGCTCATCATCAACATTAATCAACCAGATATCATAATCATCAACCACCACAATAATCAACAGCCACACACAGTTATGTTGTTTCTCAACCATAATAAAATACATATTTTACATCAACAATATATGTATAACAAACACCAATTACAACCACAACATCATAACAGGTAAATCATTCATTATACAGTGCACAACAATAGCACCCCTCACAATCGCGTACCAAGTACAACAAAGCAACTCATCCACGATAGAGTATTTACCTCATCATTCATCAAAATACATGATAACCATATTTACCATGAACAACATCCCTTTGTATAACAAACAGGAGCAATCATATTATAACAACACCATCATTGCACACATTCAATTATGCAAACAACAACCCATTGCACCTCATCATTTATGCAAAACAAGAGTAAACCAGATTTGAAGAAAACGATACTTTTCAAAATAAAATCAAGTTATTGTTGTTATATTTATTTTATATGGTAGAACATTAAATTTAAGGAACAACGTCCAAAACGGCGTCTAAAACGGACTTACGGTTTGAAAGTTACACATTTTTACATTTTTCAAAGAAAATAATTATCGCTACAGCACGCGGCGCCACACACAGTTCGCGGCGCGTAACGGATAGAAAACACGCCTTCGCGGCGCAAACACAGGTTCGCGGCGCGGAACGAGAAAAGTTACGCCTTCGCGGCGCGCACCCACCTTCGCGGCGCGAACTGGCAGAAACCAGAGATCTCACATCGATTGACAGCATTACGGGATTCTTCCCAGAATCCCCAAAACCCAAATCAAGTTATATCATGAACCTCAAATACCACCATATCAGCCACATACATGTTATAACACAAATATAACACACAAAGAGGATCATTCAATCATCATAACAGCCATATAATCATACAATTCATCACGTCAAACAATTCCCCTCAAAGTCATCCCAAAACCCCTATCCATCATATAACCAATTGACCAAAAACAATGCATCAAAATCAGTCCTATCATCTATAATACGATAAAAGATGTTAACCGGGAGAGTCCCCCCTTACCTTAGCCAAAGATCTTGATTAGCCCTCTTCCTCTTCTGTTCCTCTTTCACGTATCAGCTTTCCAATCTCTCATCTCCTCTGCTCTGTTTTTCACGTTCCTTTTTCCTTTTTCCCAATTTTCTTTATTTCCTTTATTTTATGAAAACATAAAATAATTAGTAGCGGGCTTACTCACTTAGCACCCCCATACTACTAATCTCACCATTCCAGCCCAATGGCCCTTAATCCATAATTCTCCAATAATTCAACAAAATACCAAATAATTCTAAATATTAATTTAATTTCCGATTAAATTAAAATTAGAAAATATGGGGTGTTACATAAATGGCAGAAAGTAAACGAAATGCAATAATATCAAAAGATACTTGAATAACGAAAGATACAAATGTATTTAAAATGGTGTTGGTGTCATACGTACATTTCTCAGCGAAACTCGTTCTCTTAACACTTGATACTTGAGCAATAAGTGAGTGATTTGTACAAAATGAACACACGGAATCCTAATACTAAGACCCTTATTTATACTAAATTCGACCGTAACGGTCCTACACTAATCTGATGCCACGTTACTCCCGAGAATCCTTGGGATGCCATCTGTCTTTGTGCAGTTATAAAAACTACTTCGAAATTCAAATCCTCCCGCCTGAATCCTCTTTCGACGCGTGGCAACATAATCAGAATCGAGAATGCCACGAAAATACGTTAAGCTTCAGTACTTTACATATTTCGTAAAAACGTCTAAGTCCCGAAAGATGATTCCTTTCGAATTTAGCTTCAGTGCTAACTGTCTCTGCTCCAACTTAAACCATCATTCTCGAACATGGCCATCAGTAGCCACTTTTTATCTAAAAAGATGATCATCAGTAACCATCTTCCTTCGAATTTCAAACCTTCGAAGAATATTCTTCCCAAACGAAATCTTCAACTAACAAATTGCCCCCAATAAATGCCTGTTTCGAAAACAAGAGAAATAGGCGTTTCTTGCTATAATAAGATTTCGTTTTACTTACTTCTTAGAGTTCCAAGACTATTGACTGACGTCATAATCATTTATGACTCCGTTTCTAAAACGTCTTGTCATTTTCAAAGATGTCTTATCATAACTTACATTCCCACGTTCTGGTCTTACTTCATGATCATTACTCCTACATACTAGGAATAAAGCTAATAATTATTCGACCGCGGTTGGATTAAATCAACGCCTGCCGCGTATCCCTTGGCTTTTACCCAAAAGATTTGAAAGGGTTTCCGTTAATCCTTTAAATACTTGAACTTCCACCTTCATATAACTTTCACTTCTATCTCCTCATTCTTTTCACAGAAAAGAACATCTTCGGTTACATTCAAACCCATTTCCCAAATCAAATTTACCCATGGCGTCTTCTTCAAATGTTCTTCAACCTGTTCTAAAACTTCAAAATCCTATGCAGACAGGGGATCAAGAACACATACCAAATCCAAATACTGCAGAGGCGCGCGTCCTCTATGCTTCTCAGGTAATCATTCCCTTTGAACTTTCTGGAAAAACTCATGCCTTCATGGGTCCTTTACCAGGAGAAAATAACTCCTCTTTGAATAAATTCTTTCATGCTTATTACAAGACTAGGCCTTTAGTTAGCAAGAATAAGATAGACGATGAAGGCCACCCAGTCTCAGCAAACCCTGATAGCCCAACAAAGACCTCAATTGAAACTCCTTTGGCCTTAGAAAAAATTAGGTTAAACTATGTAACCAATTTTGTGAAAGTCTTTAGGTCAATCCCATTAGCAAAGGATCCTGACCTGTATTATGCTTGGCTAACGAAGGTAGAAAAGCAAAAAGCCCCTTTATGGAAACAACTAGGTATTTACGATTTAATCCAATTATCCAAAACAGGTTTAGAATATAACCAAACCATGTTAGTAGCGTCAGTTTACTTCTGGGATGCTTCTCACAACACTTTTCACCTTCCATGCGGGATGGTCACCCCTACCCTCTTCGATGTAGCTGCCATTATAGGGCTTCGACCAACTGGGGAAACCTTCGACTCCTAATTTCATGGATACTGATACCATCAATTTTAACGAAGCAACAGTCACCTATACTGCCTTAATTCAACAATACCATAACGAAACGGACCCAGACGTTTCTGACAAAGAACACATAGCGTTTCTAGCACTTTGGCTCTCGAGATGTGTCTTTTGCTCTAGGTCCATACAAGTAGCAAAAAGATATCCTTGCATGGCTAACCAGCTAAATGATGGGATAAAGTTAAACCTAGGCTAGTTAATCCTAGGATTTCTTTATGAGAACCTTGGTGAGGCAACGGACCTTGTTAAGAACTACAAACCAGGATCTCTTATTTTCGCTAGTCCTTTCTGTTTGATGCAACTATGGCTTAATGCCACTTTCGAGGCTCACCTCCCATATAAAAATGTCGTGGATGAAGAAAGTGCAGCCATTAAGGATCGAACAGTGGAAGGAACCAGATTGGCTTAGAAAGTGGCAAACTTCGTGAAACCCTCCTGGCATTCATAATGATGTTCGCTGAACGTCATCAATTCACTCCTTCGATGGCTCCATTCGTACAACGTAGGGTGGGTCCCGAATGGTTTACTCGAGAATTTCCAGCCACTTCTCCTGATCAACAAGCTGAATCTATGGCCATCTGGGAAGCTTTCCTCATCCCAAAGTTGTTATATCACCGACTTCGATCTCCAAAAAGTCATTGTTGTCTCCTCTGCTATCAACCGAATCTGGTTTCAAGACAATTTGGACTAGTTCAACTCAAACCGAAGTGTTTGTATGACAAAAGGAATCACATGTGTCTACACCCTTCGCATCTGACAGAAGATAAATATGAATCAAAAATCTCCCGATATGTTGGCATCACCACTTTGTCTCCCATTTCCTTCGAGCCTGCTTTTTATTCTACCATAGATTTTCATCAATGGTGGACAGAATACTATTCTACGCAAATCTTCGATGCTGACAGCCTTACTCGGGAACTAACTGCAGCTTTTGCTGATGTGCAGGAGAATTTCCAGAAAGGTACTTCGACTCATATTAAAGAAATTCAAGCAATTCAAAAGTTCTTTGAAACTATCTACAGGCCTGATGACCTTAGTCGGACCGTTCGCGAGGCTGCGGTTACTTTACGTGAAAAGTTTCCTGCTAAACTGGATAAGTTGAAACTTCCCCCGTCTGTTCGACCAGAACTGCGTTATGAAGTGGCTTTCAAACTTAATCCTCCAAAATTCCCTCCACTGCCAAGTGCTGATTTTGGTGTGGCTTTAAGCCCTCCTTTTCCAAACTGGTTTGTGTGTGGAAATCCTATGAAAATTCTTCAGGAACAAACTAAAAAACGCGCTGAACGAGTGGTCCCGACTAAGCATACCTTGGATACTTTCAAAGGACATCTTCATATAGATATTGAGCATGTTCGCGTTTTGACTCCAATGCCTGAAGGTTGGGGTTTAGACAATCCTTCGACTAATTCCTCCTTTTTCATTGAAATACTGATTTATATTTTGTTCCCAGCTGTTGCCCGAAAGAGACAAATCAAGGAAGCCCTGTACAAAAGGGTTCTGGAACTTCGAGGAATACAAGGGCGAGTGGGAGTGATTCTGTCACCACTGGCAAGAAACCTACGGTACATGGATACCTTACATTTTAGCTTGTAAAATTTAATGAATGTCACTCACTTGGTTTTAATATGTACTTCAGAGCTCAAAACCTCCAGCGCATTCGAAACGAAAAGTTCCTCCAACAGCCGACTCAGACGATGAAGATAAATCTCCTCCTCGCACCAGACAAACGATGAAGAAAAGACAAAAAGCTGCTACCCCTTCAGCCAAAGGAAAGGGATCTGGAACTTCGAAGCTCACCTCTTCGAGTGACAAGGTATCTTCTGAGGACTCACCCTTGAAGGCCGCTAGCACTATCCCCATTATGGAGTCATAACTCCAGTCCAGACAACATTCCGACCAAGGTATTTTGGGTTTCATCATTTAATCATTTCTTTACATTCTACTTCTAATGATTAAGCTCACATTTTTACCTGTAAATGTAGGATGATGCTGGTACCGCTACTTCTGATCTCAAAGCCTCAAGTTTACACATTGACCTTGAAAAACTTCGAGGTAAATGTCTGCTCTTTCGAATGACAGATGAATTTTCTGCCTTTTCGTTTTAATCGATCCTGACTGTCCATCACAGGTGTTTCTCAACACGAATCTCATGTGCTTTCTCCCGTTCTCGAAGACAATCAACCTCTTGCAACCATCATTCCGACTGCGTCTGCTGAAGAAAGCCATTCAAATGATGAGTCTCCACCCAAGGTCATTAGGGTTTGGCACCAACTCCTCGTGGGCAACTTTCGTCCACGAAACCATGATCAAAATAGCATCATGGTGGAGGATTTGGAGTTTATACTCTGTGCCCTCCGTGAGAAGAAGATTAACTTTCCTCTGATGATCTTCAAAGGACTTGTTGAAGCCGTTTCCATGGCTGCTGCTCAGCAAGGTGTGGTAACATGTCTTCCATATGGAAGACTCTTGTCCTACATGTTCCTTAAAAAGGGAATAGTGAGAAGGATGCGTAGATCTGGATCCTTGGACATGTTTGAGGCGGAAAGCTTGCCCCTGCTGTCCCTAGAGGGTTTAGATCAAAGGATCAACTAGGAGGTGGGTTGTTTTAGGCTTCATGTTTTGAATTTTGTAATCCTTAATGTTCTTAGGAACCACCTTCTATGTAACGAATGTACTCCTTTGATATTAATGAAAAATATTTTGGCGTTTCTTTGGCTTCTTACTGTATTTACCATGCATGTTTGTTTGAACATACAACCATTTTGGTGTTAGTTTAACCATTTTGGCCTACGTAATATACTTCGAATATCTACGTTTATGAAAGAATCTTTACTTCATGCATGCTTGGTTTGTATCTTTTAAGATACTTACCACTTACCCTTAAAATCCTACGATCTTCTGCCAATTCTTCTATTTCATAAGCGTTATTTGAAAACACTTTCAAGATTCGAAAGGGTCCCTCCCAATGTGGGGACCATTTACCAAGTGCTTGATTCTTTCGATCTATAGGTAAAATAGCTTTCCAAACTAAGTCATTATTAATAAACGTTTTACCTTTCACCTTTTTATTGTACGCTCTGGACACTCTTTCTTTCTGTCTTTTTATCATCTCCAATGCTCGAAGTCTGTCTTCGTCCAAATTTACTAATTCATTCATCATCAATTCCCAATACATGTTTGGAGGGATTTCTGCCTGTCTTTGTATCCGAACTGACTGCAAATATATCTCAATTGGGAGTACTGCATCATGTCCAAACGTCAGTTGGAAAGGCGTTGTGTTTGTAGCTTCTTTTGGAGATGTTCGACAAGCCCAAAGTGCTTGGTCCAAAGTTTTATGCCAATTCTTGGGTTTCCTCCCTACATGTTTCTTTATAAGACCAATTATTATCTTATTTGCTGCTTCGACTTGTCCATTTGCCTGAGCATAATAAGGTGTAGAAGTGAACAACTTGAACCCCATATCTTTGCGAAGTCTTGCATCTTTCGCCCAGTGAACACTGATCCTTGATCTGTGGTTATACTTTCAGGGATTCCGAATCTGTATATGATGTGTTTCTGAATAAACTCAACCACAGCTTCCTGATCCACATTCGCAAGTGGTATCGCTTCTACCCATTTTGTGAAGTAGTTTATTCCTACCAAAATATACCTTTGACCTCTAGAAGACTTGGGGTGAATTTCTCCAATTAAGTCTAATGCCCAGCCTCTGAAAGGCCATGGTTTTATTATTGAACTTAATTCATTTGCCGGAGCATGTTGAATACCTGCATGCTCTTGACATTCTTGAAAACCCTTTGCAAATTCTATGCAATCTTTCAACATAGAGGGCCAATACATTCCGTATCGAAACAAAAGCCATTTCATTTTGTGCCCTGCTTGGTGCGCACCACATGCTCCGCTATGTACGTTTGAGAGAGCCAAATACGCTTCTGCTTCACCTAGACACTTTAATAAAACTTCTTCGGGAGTTTTCTTAAACAATTCATTTCCCATTAAAAAGTATGATAAAGCTCGATATTTTACCTTTCTATCCGTGTCTGTCGAAGGATATTTTAAATAATTCACAATTGGACTTCTCCAATCGTTGTCTGCTAAAGAGTCTATATTTAAAACTTCACACTCTTGTTTGTTGGCAAAACCTAATTGTGAGTTCTCCAAGTCACTTGGGGAGAGCCTGGTAGCCATCGCCTTGCCTCTTACTTCGATCAGTTCTTCTAGTTTGTCTTTTGATACCCTGTATCCCGAAGCTAACTGTGCCAAATCATTCGCTTCTTGATTTTTCAACCTCGAAACGTGATTTAGATCCACGTACTCGAATTTTTTGAGTAGCCTATTTGCTATGACAAAATACATGATCAGATTTTCTTTGATACACTTGTATTCTTTCTTCAACAGCTTAATCACTAGTTCAGAGTCTCCTTTAATTTCGACTCTGGTTTCCCCCAATTCTAAAAAAGCCTCAAGTCCAGCAATCAGTGCTTCGTATTCATCTTCGTTGTTGGAGCATAAGGGACCTTCAATCTTATACTTGAGCTTTGTTGGAATTCCATCAAGAGAAATTATTAGTATTCCAACGCCAGTCCCTTCTTTATGGGTTGAACCATCAAAGTATAGCTTCCAAAGCTTCAATTCTACGTATTGTTGAGGGTTTTCGAACACTGCATGGTCAACAATGAAATCTGATACAATTTGACCTTTCATTGCTTTAAGGGGTTGAAATATCAAAGAGTACTCAAAAAGGGCCAACGCCCATTTGCCAATTCGACTATGCAATATAGGCTTTGATAGCATGTGTTTAATCACATCACAATGAGACGAAACATAAACATCAACTGGCTTTATATAATACTTTAGTTTGATACAAGAAAAATATAAACAAAGGCAGAGTTTTTCAATTGCACTATACCTAGTCTCTGCATCATTGAGTACCCTACTTAAGTAATAAATGGCTCTTTCGATGCCATTATCATCCTCTTGAGCTAACATGCTACCTATTGTATTATCTGACGCTGAAATATACAAGCGCATGTGTTTCTTCCCATTTGGGGGAGATAAAATTGGTGGAAGCATCAAGTATTGCTTTATCTTCTCGAAAGCTTCTTGATGTTCGGCACGCCATTAGAACTTTCCTTGCTTTAGTCGAAGACTGTAATTCTTTCTTCGTGGATTGAGGCTTCGTTTCCATAATAGCCTTTGTTTTATTTTCATTAATTTCTATTCCCTTTTTGTGGACCACAAAGCCCAGGAAATCTCCAGCCTGCACAAAGAAAGCACATTTAAGGGGGTTCATCTTCAACCCATGTTTTCTCATTCTTTCGAACGATTGGCTCAGATGGTCAAGATGGCTGTTATCCGAAACAGATTTCACCACAATGTCATCTATGTATACTTGCATAAAAGTTTCTATGAAATCATGGAATATAGAATTCATTGCTCTTTGATAAGTTGCCCCAGCATTTTTTAGACCAAAAGGCATTACAACCCATTCATAGGTGCCTATGGCCCCTGGGCAGCGAAATGCTGTTTTAGACACATCTTCTTCTGCAATGAAGATTTGGTTATACCCAGAATATCCATCCAACATACTTAGGTATTCGTAGCCTGCGGCTGAATCTACTAACATTTCTGCCACATGAATGGGATATTCATCTTTAGGCGTTGCTATATTAAGATCACGAAAATCTATGCATACTCTTAATGAACCATTCTTTTAATAACCGACACAATATTAGCAATCCATTCAACATACCTCGTGGTTCTGATGAACTTGCATCGTAGAAGTCTTTCGACCTCTGCTTTGATCTTCGAATGAATTTCTGGTGCGAACCTCCTAGGAGTTTGCTTGATGGGCTTTTTTCCTTCCTTTATGGGCAACTTTAATTCGACCAAATCTCGCCCTAGACCAGGCATCTCGTCGTAGTCCCATGCAAAGCAATCTTTGTTCTCCTTCAACAACGCGATGACTTTTGCCTTCAGCGTTGGCGCCATTTTCGCACTGATGTATGTTACCCTCTTCTGATCTCCAACTCCGAGATTTACTTCTTCGAGTGGATCTTGGGCTAACATTTTGATATTTGCCCCCATTGGGTCTTTCTCGAATCCCAAGGGTTCTTCATCGTAGATTGCGTCTAATCTTTTACTCGATTCTTCTCCTGAGATCACTTCGTCTTGAACTAGATCTTCAAGGGATTGAGGGATCATATGTATCCCCGAATCTGTCGTTTCTTCCTTTCTTGGAACTGCGTTAACCATCATGTTTGATAATTCGGCATCAAGAGCCGTTTTTCTTTTGTTCTCGATTATATAAGCCGAAATCTTTTCGAAGAAGGATGACTCAGACATCGTCAGCGTCCTCATCCCAGCCTATTGGCCGTATTGTTGGTGAATGCTCCGCTGGTGGGATATCTTCTGGACCGTCCATTATCTCTCTATTCCATTGGAATCCATTGGGATGTAAAGACAAATAGTATAAAGCATTTCTGTTTGGAGTGTATATATCCTCAGCAGCATGACAAGGTCCTATGATCGCCAGATTCCTGTCGAAACTAGTTTTATTGACCTGATTGACTTCAGCCATGTAGTAACTTTGATCTCCTTCAATGTTCTCTACTATGCCATCTTCTCTCCAAATGGTTAGTCTTTCATGCATCATCGAAGGTACAGCCGCCACTCCATGGATCCACTCTCTTCCAAGCAAAAGATTGTAATTAGCCTTTGCTGGTATCACCATGAACATCGTTGGCCTGGTGACAGAACCCATAGTTAAATTCACTTGAATTACTCCTAAAGTTTGCCCTATCTTGCCTTCATGGTTGGACAGAACCATGTTATGTGGTCTTATATCAGTATCGAACATACCAATTCTCTTCAGCATATATTGGGGCATTAGGTTCACTGCTGCTCCCCCATCTACTAACACTTTGTTAATGCCAACATTCTCAATCTTGGCTCTTATGTAGAGTGGTTTCAAATGATTCCTCATACCTTCATCAGGCCTTTCGAAGAAAGTGTTCTTCTCTTCGACTGCCCCATTATTCAGCACATAATAACACACAGGTCTGTGTCTTGCCATCTCTTCCTCATCAGCTTCCTCACAATATTCAACTTCAGTTTCTTGGTTAAACTCATGAGGGAGTACTGACACAACATTGCAATTGAGATTTATAGACAACACTCCGTCTGAGTCGAAGTCATTTATCATCCTATCGTCTTCCTTCCAAGAGCTGGAATGCATTTTCTCTTCTTCTTTTTCATTTTCAGAATCGAACAACTTACGCTCGATTGGAGGTTTACTTGTCCTTGCCCCCTGCATTGGGATCTGATTGCTACTTGATTCTCCAGTCTCCCTTGGTTTATATTCCCTTTGGGCCTTCTTCATCCTCTGGTGCCTTCTCCATTGGGATCTGGACATAGGATTTTTGCCTTTGTAGTTCTCCAATCTGTACATCTCTCGATTGGAAGTCTGGAATTGCTTCCTATATGCCATTGCAGTTCTTCCTCCTTGGTCCCAACTTCGCCATTTGTTGGTTCTGGTACCAGCTTGCATCCATCTATCCCTGGGTATGTCTGCAGGGACTCTGAATGTGACCCTTCGAGCTCTAGGGTGTGGGCTGTCAGGCCTCTTCGCAGGGGTCCAGTTGTCGAATGTAAACAAATTAGGACGAAGTCCCTGAGTCTCCCGACCCATGTAGAGATACACCCTTTCGAATGATCTTGCTAGTAGTTCGTCATAGACTGCACCACACCTAGGGCACAATGCAACTTCAGAGTTGTCGTTGTGACATCTGACCAAGAAACCAACTAAGCTTTCTTCAGAACTTGGGTATACTTTCAGCAACAAGTTTCCTCCTCTCTAAGGCTACTCCATTCTTTCTCGCAGGGGCCTCTCGAAATTGGCTTGAACCCTTCGATTTAACATAACTGAACATCTTGGGCACATCAGCCTTTTTCCACCATTTTTCACATGACAATCCCAGAGATAATCCTTCAGACTGTTTCCCCATGGTGGGATTTCAATGTTTCCTTTCTCCCTTATCATCCATTTTTCTAGTTCTTCTATTTCAGATAAAGGCCGTCTAACATTGACCATGTTAACACCTGCCGGAGGAGCTTCGGAAATTCGTATCTGCTGAAGCTTCACTGTGAGGTCTTCAGTGGCCTCACTTGTTTTTCCTTTCAGATATTCAGTCATTTCAGCATCAAAGGATCCTTCAACATCAGTATTGAAGATCGAATTGGCATTTAGGCTTTCAGTAGCCTGCTTTCCACCTGAAATTATCTCCGACTCAGCAACATCAATTTCAGAGACTTCCACCATGTTGACGTCAAGTGGTTCACACAAGTTAGTGTCAGCCACATTTAAAGGGTTTGCGTCAACCTTCATAAGGTTCTTGGCATTGTCAGCGAATTTCAGACGTCCATCCTTGATAGCATTCTGAATTAGATCCCTGAAAAGAAAATATTGTGAAGTTTTATGGCCTAAAAAACCGTGATATTTGCAAAAACCTCGCTTCTTCCGTTGTTCTAACAGAGGAATTTTTGAATTGGGAGGTACTATCATCTGACCATCTTTTACTAATAAATCAAATATTTCGTCACATTTAGTGACATCAAATGTATAAGTTTTCTTAGGAAATCTATCGCTTTTATCATTCTCTACTGGATTCTTTCCATTAGAAGGGGTAAGCAATTTGCAAGAATAGGGTGGCGCCTCTTTTTACTCAGCAAGATCTATTTCGACCTCTTCCATGTCGTATGAATCTTCGAAAGGTTCCCCATCACCGTTGTCTGCTTCAACGTATGCTACTCTTTCCTTCTTATAACTCTTACTTGCTCTGGCTTTTTCTGCTTTTAACCGTTTGACTTGTCGAACCCTGTCTGCCAATTGGGCCATATCTCTCAGGTATTGAGTATCCAGTTTCTTTCGAATTGAATAATCTAGGCCACCTGCAGCCATTTCAACTAATTAATGTTCTGGGACAGTCGTGAAGCATCTTGATTTCAACAAACGGAACCTGTTTAAGTAATCGTCTATAGATTCCGTGAACTTCCTCTTGATGCTAGCCAATTCTTTCAAGCTTATCTTGGTTTGACCCATGTAAAATTGTTCATGGAATAATCTCTCCAAGTGTGCCCATGCATCTATGGAATTTGGGGGCAACGTAGTGAACCAAACAAAAGCATTCTTTGTTAGCGAACTAGGGAAGTATTTAATCCTTAAGTCTTCGTTCCCTGCTAGATCCCCTGCTTCCGTCAGATATCTGGCTATGTGCTCCACGGTAGACTCATTGGTGTCCCCTGAAAATTTAGTAAATTTTGGTACTTTGGTACCCCTTGGCAATTCTGTTTCCATAATATATTCTGCTATTGGGGATGTATAATTTGGGCGTCGAAGCCCGGTATTAAGGCCATTGTTAGCCATTATTCTCTCTATCATGGCAGTGAGATTGTTCTCTGTTGCCAAATTGTCTCTCCTAACCCTATGGACCACTTCGTCAAGATGTTCGTTTTTTCTTACCATCACCAGATTAGGCTGTTGCTGGGCAACTGCTTGTTGGCCAACGTTAGGCGTTTGCCTTCGAGTTTCTACATCTACCACTTGGTTTTGCTCGACTGGTGTTGGTCTAGGTGGCGGTGCTGTGGCTCTAACTTGTTCTAGAATAGGTTCCCCTTCCTGATAAGTTGATTGGTTGCTCCTTCGTCTATTTTGTGGAACTCCTAAAAAATCCGCCATTCGATTCATTTGAGATGATATTTTTTGGAAAGTTTCCACATTATCGTGGTTAGTCCTAGCAATGTTTGTTGCTAACGGATTCAAAATGGACCCCAATTCTTTAGCAAGATATACCAACATATCATGGTTACTTGCATCCATTTCCTGTCGAAATGCTGCTTGACTACTTGTGGTAAAAGGGGGTACTTGGGCAGAGAAACCCGTATTCTGCCCGCTTCGACCTATCGAACCAACATTAGGCGAAAACGCTGTTGGGTTAGTTGTAGTGTATGTAGGCCCCGCTCCTCCTAATCCTGTCATGTATGAATGTGGCATTCCGTATTGGAAATTGGATCTCCACATCTCTGAGGCAGGTGGTGCTCTTGGGGTAAACATCTGACTTGTGGTATTAGTTGCGAAATGCGGTATCTCGCCTGTACCTGTTAATGAAGGGATAGCAGTCGAACTCGAAACTAGGACCGTTCCTATCGTCCCTGTAGTATTTTCAGGTATCGCTTAGGATCAGATTCCGTCGAAACCGGTATAGACTGGGTCTCTGGAGCAGAAGTCGAAACATGTGTAGAACTTGCAGCCACCGTTCCTGACCCTTGCGGGGGATCCTGATCTCCCCCTGCACTGGCCACATTGACCATTTTCTTGTTGTACCTTCGTTTAGGAATCGGTTGTGCACTGTTGGTTAATTTACCGTTCCTAAGGTTCATACAAGGTCTTGATATTTTCTAGACAAAACAAAAACAATCAATTAATAACAATTTGTTTGACATTGTCCCACTGGGCGTGCCAATTTGTTTACGGTGATTTCCGATAAACAACCGCTAGTCTTCCAAACTATAATAGATATGATTTGGTTACTCGCAGGATCGACTAGATTGATCCTAGGACATAGTCAAAAAGGTTGTTATTCATGATAGTTCGAATCATGTCTATGGTTGGCTTGTCTCGTAATGAGAAATGCTTAATCGAAGAAATAAAGATTAACAATCACCTTGTTATACACGTAAATATAACATCAGCAAAAGGTAAGATAAAGATAAAATATAAGACTAAATTGTAAAGTGCAAGAATCTTAAAGTGTAGAAACTTAAATGCTTCGAAACTAAATAGAATGAAAATAAAGAGTACAGGAATGTAAATGACAGAAAGTAAACGAAATGCAATAATATCAAAAGATACTTGAATAACGAAAGATACAAATGTATTTAAAATGGTGTTGGTGTCATACGTACATTTCTCAACGAAACTCGTTCTCTTAACACATGATACTTGAGCAATATGTGAGTGATTTGTACAAAATGAACACACGGAATCCTAATACTAAGACCCTTATTTATACTAAATTCGACCCTAACGGTCCTACACTAATCTGATGCCACGTTACTCCCGAGAATCCTTGGGATGCCATCTGTCTTTGTGCAGTTATAAAAACTACTTCGAAATTCAAATCCTCCCGCCTGAATCCTCTTTCGACGCGTGGCAACGTAATCAGAATCGAGAATGCCACAAAAATACGTTAAGCTTCAGTACTTTACATATTTCGTAAAAACGTCTAAGTCCCCAAAGATGATTCCTTTCGAATTTAGCTTTAGTGCTAACTGTCTCTGCTCCAACTTAAACCATCATTCTCGAACATGGCCATCAGTAGCCATTTTTGATCTAAAAAGATGATCATCAGTAACCATCTTCCTTCGAATTTCAAACCTTCGAAGAATATTCTTCCCAAACGAAATCTTCAGCTAACACATGCTGACACGGGCCGTGTCAGACAACACGGGCACTCGTGTCAGACTTTTGTCATCTTAAAACTTGATTTTTTTTCTCCCAAGCCTCCTGACACGGGTGCCCGTGTCAGGTATCACGGCCCGTGTCAGACCATAACTTCAGAATTTGGCTTTGAGTTCTTCATCAAAGTTTTAGCCCTTTTCCTTAGCGAAATTTTGCCACCATAACCGCGTCAATCAGAAATACGAAACTCTAGTTATGATAAAAATACTACACGCCTGTCACAATGAGAAACATGCTGAAAATTTCCATATCTCACACTTGCTAACACGAGCCGTGTCAGCCCCGTGACTTTCATCTCTTTTGCATTTTCTTGGGCACGCTTGATCTTAACACGGCCAGTTTCAGGTGACACAGGTGGTCGTGTCAGACCTCATGTAGCTTGATTTTTCACTTCCTTCGAAATTCCCCTTTTGTACTTTTTCGCATTGATTTGTCTCGATTTATTCCTTTGAGCCTGCAAACAGTAAAATACACAACCAAAACATAAAATGAAGAAGAATGAAGTAAAACACTTGACAATATAAAGCAAAGACGACTAAAATCAACGGTAAATAAACGTGTAAAAACCACTGATCAAAAATCCACCATAGTTTCGCAAAGAACTTCCAGTTCCTCATTAGGAATAGAACAGGTCTTTAGGGGATGATAACCATATTTGTGTTGAGCAAGATGTGCTGAAGACATTTTTTGTTAAGTACTTGAGGATGAAAGCATGAATTCACTCTGAGATTCAGTTTAGAAACTAGGGTTTATGCAACAATGAGAAGGAAAGATGAACGAAAAAGACAATGAATGAAGAAAGAGAAAGTAAAGAGATGAATTTTTATGGAGATGAGTTTATATAGAGAAGGATTTGAAATGAAATTCAATATGCGTTTGAATGAATATGATTACGGAAAAACATAGAATCAAATGCATTTAATGAGAAATGATGTTAGCAGAGATAACGTAATATTTGAAATGATTTGCACAATTACCTAGGGCGCCGTCTCCTCAACTGTACGCGTGCTTGTCCAAATATAGTGAACACGTGTTCAACATCTGGAAAGCTGGTGATAGGTGTTTTAACTTTAAAAGAGATTCTAAATCAACTTAGATAATGAAACGTTAGTAATAATAGAATCAGAACTTCTCATTGATCAATCATCAAACTTCTTATAAGAAGATAAAACAAAAACATTTCAGAACTAATCCATATGTCAGAACTTCTCATCTTCTCATTCTGGGCATAAATCCATACTGATATTCTTCAGAATGAACTTAAACCTATCTTCAGCAAGGGGTTTTGTAAAGATATCAACCCATTGATGGTCTGTATCAACAAAGTTCAAAGATAGAACACCCTTCTGAACATAGTCCCTAATTAAATGATGTTTGATCTCAATATGTTTAGCTTTGGAATGTAAGATTGGATTCTTAGATAAACATATAGCAGAAGTATTATCACAGAAGATAGGAATGTTACTCTCATATGTCTGATAATCTTCTAGCTGACTCTTCATCCAGAGCATCTGTGTAATACATCCAGCAGCAACAACATATTCTGCTTCTGTAGTAGAGAGGGCAATGGTAGCTTGCTTCTTACTGTACCAGGAGATCAGATGACTTCCAAGAAATTGACAACTTCCAGAAGTACTCTTTCTTTCAATTCTATCTCCATCGTAATCAGCATCACATTATCCTACTAAGTTGTATTCTTTAGATCTTCTGTAGACTAAACCAACATTAGTAGTACCTTTCAGATACCTCAGAATTCTCTTAATAATTGTTAAGTGAGATTCTCTAGGATCTGATTGGAATCTTGCACACAGATAAACACTGAATAAAATATCAGGTCTAGAAGCAGTGAGATATAGAAGAGATCCAATCATACCTCTGTACAACTTTTGATCCACCTTCTTACTTACCTCATCCTTACCTAAGACACACGTTGGATGCATAGGAATCTTTGCTTCTTTGCTTTCAGAAAGATTAAACTTCTTCAGAAGTTCTTTCACATACTTGGTTTGGTGAACATACGTTCTTTCTGATGTTTGATTGATCTGGATCCCAAGGAAATACTTGAGTTCTCCAATCATGCTCATCTCAAACTCAGCCTGCATAGAATTAGCAAACTCCTTTCCAAGTGTAGCATTAGATGTTCCAAATATAATATCATCAACAAAAATTTGGCAAATTAAAAGATCATTTTTAAAGGTTTTACAAAAGAAAATAGTATCCACTTTTCCTCTAGTGAAACCATTGTCCAGAAGGAAAGAACTTAATCTTTCATACCAAGCTCTAGGAGCTTGCTTCAAACCATATAATGATTTCTTTAGTTTGAAAACATGATTTGGAGACTTAGAATCGTCAAAACCAGGAGGTTGGTGGACATATACTTCCTCATCAATATAACCATTTAAGAAGGCACTCTTAACATCCATCTGATATAGAGTGATGTTATGTTGAGTGGCAAAAGAAATCAATAAGCGAATAGATTCTAACCTGGCCACTGGTGCAAAGGCTTCTGTATAGTCAATACCTTCTTGCTAACTATATGTAATACAGCGAACTGACTTTTATCGAAATGTGCAAATAGCAAGAGTCGCCACCGACTTTTATTTTATCCAATAAGAAAGGCTAAAAGAACAGAAAAAGACCTTTTGAAAAGATTTTGAGTTCGGGGGGTAAGTTATACAAAGGGAAGGTGTAAGGCACCCTTTGTATCCATGATTTTCCACGGGCTCTTAATTGCTTAGCTCACTTTGTTTTCAAAATGTTTGAATTGTTTGAAAAGTATGGTGTGAATAGAAAAACTTTGAAGAAGAACTTTAGCTTGTAAATAAGCGTAGTCTTTTTGAATTTGATTTTGAAAAGAGGTGTGAAAAGTAATTTGAATTTTAGATCAAGCAATTAGTTGCAACTACCCTAAGTTTGAAAATTCGTTCTTTTAGCTTTTTAGGCGAAAGGGTCTATCCATACCATAAGAGGGTAGGAAGTCTTTCAATTGGATGTGAGGGGCCATCTAGAATAATCATTCGCCATAAGACTGACCCTTGCCATAAAGAGGGCAGGTAGTCTAAGGGAAGGATATAATAGTCATTTAAGGCATCATGCGAGGATACCTTAGCAATAGGACAATCACCTTATTTTTCCGAGGCAACATCGAGGTACTAGATGATTTTTATTCTTTATAGGAAACCTTTCTTTAGGTATCCTCGGAATCGAGGGACTTGACTATTTTTAGGCAACAAAATTCAGGCAACAAGGCAGCAAGTGATAAGGCAACAGGCAACAAGAAGGGTTACCCTAAAGGTGTGTGGGTGCAACAATCACGTGGTTAATTTCGATGACATTTATCTTGTAAAGTTAGTGATTCTACGTTCAGTTCATGGTTTGCACTCCCTAGGATTACTAACCACAGCAGAAAGGTAAAACAGTTTAACAGTCCTACACTATTATAATAAACACCTGCGGGAACGGGGATTACAATAAAAACCTGTAGGGGAATACGGAAATTAAAAGGCGGAAAAATAAGAGGATCAAAAATTAGTTTTAAACATCTTTGAACCTTGATCTTCCTCGAACCCTCGAACCCTTGATTGACTCTGAACATCTGAGAATTAAACGGAAAATAATAGGGGTGAGTGTAGGAGAGATTCATTGACTATTTGAAGTAAACCCTATTTTGGGCAAAAGGCAAAATAAATTAAAAAAAGCATTAAAATGATATTTAAACAGGAAGAGGATTAGAAACTTAGCTTTTCGATTGCCATGGCGTGCAGTCGGAGGATACTGGGGTAACCCTGGAAATTTGCACAAAAGATAGAATTTTTAGTGTATGAGATCTTAGTAAACCCTGAAAAGTTTACAAACCCTACCCCTGAACCTAACAGGTTTATTCAAGAAAACTTGTTGTGACCTAAAGGGTTTGTAAGGTTAAAAATGCGTTAGTGGATAACACCTACCAATAGCAGTGATTAATGATCATGATGAAAAGAAAAAATTAAAATAAAAATCAGGGTTTTAAACATAAAAATATTAAATATAAAAAGTGAATATGTTTGAGAATTAAAAAATAAAATCGAAAGTTCGATTAAATAAATCAAAGAGTCATGAAAATATTTATCTAACAAATAAATAACATGGTAAAAATAATTTTTAAAATAATAATAAGAAAAATAGAGAAAAGAAAATAGATAAAAAGATTTAAAAATAAAATAAAATAAAAAGAATACTTAGCTTCGGATCCTGTGGAGTGGCGTCCTTGAGGGGGTATAGTGGACTGCATCATGACGTGCGTTGGATCTGGAAGAAGATGGATCTGATGGCACCTTAGTGACGGCGCATGATGTGTACCTGTGCATGAGACGTATGGAATCTGCAATCACATAATATGTAAAAAAACATTGGTCCCCCTGGGAATCGAACCCAGGTTATGAAAGTAACAAGAATGCATGCCTTGCCAATTGAACTGAAATGCTGATCTGCTAAATAAACCAAACACGTAAAATAAATAAAAAATAAATAAAAGAGGTTAATGGAAGAGTCAGAGAAAGAGTCAGCCTGGGCCCACCACCATAGCTCGCGTCCAATAGGAGAGGGAGAGAGAACTGGATACGTTTGACCAACCAATCATATCCTTGCGCGCGTGATCCATAATTTCTGAATTTCAAATAAATTTCAAATACACCAATGGTAGCATGCCACGTCTCAGCCACCGGAACCAGAAAAATCAGAGACGCCGGAGCTAGCTCCGGTCGTCTTCTCCGGTTAGCCAAGACATCTGAACCTGCCAAACAACACGAATAATTGAAATATAATACTCTACATCCCCTAATTCGAGGGCGGGGAATCGATTGGTGGCCTCGGTTTTCCCTAAAAATCCTTGCATCAATGAGTTCGAAGGCCACAGTTCTTCAAGACCCTACAATGGCATAACACGATCTACGCCTCCAAGCTTGCATGTAATACGTCGTACCTGTCCTAAATCACTTCCTGAACATAAACAAACGCATCATGTAAAATATGCAAGGATGATAAGAACGATTTCAAATTTTTTACCAAACTGGCCAAGCTAAGTGAAGTGGTTCTGAGATGCTTTTAGGATGGTGTGAAGGTCTGGATCGGTTCTTAGAAGTCTCAGGAGTATGAATTGATGCTCGAAACAAAATAAGAGTGGCTGGAAAATGAGGTTGAGTTTGCCCTAGTTTTTTGTAAACTTTGAAGATTTTTGATGGTTCTTTTGGCTAGGGTTTCGTGGCAGAAAACCTTGTGCTTTGCATCTGAGAATGGTGTGTTTATATAGTGGATGAATTAGGGCAACAACTTAGGAAAGGATCCATGAGATTGGTGACTTGGAAATATGATTGGAATTTTTTCCAAATCTTTCTATTTTTTGATCAATCTCTTCCCAATCTCTTTTCACGTGTTATTTCCCAATCAATATTGATTTTGGATTGATTGAATACTCAATGAGTGAATCACATAATTTTGTTTCATTTATATGTGGTTTTATTTTATTTATTTTGCATTTTAATAAATAAAACCAAAGATAAATAAACTAAAATCATAAAACAAACTATATATGACCAATGGGCCTCTTATGAACTTGAATTCATGTGGTTAACTTAAAATTAGAGGCCCAATACTTGAAAACTCCAAATTTCTCCATTTAAAGTTTCATGGATGTTTCCAAATTTTACCCAACTCGCACCAACCATAACTCCTTCAATTTCAGTCATATGAGGGTTGTATAAGACTTTTTAGAAAGCTTAACGTATACTCTAAAGGATCTTTTTGGTTTCACCTCAATTCCAACTTCCATGCTCAAGTTATGAGCTTTTGAAAAAGATGACTTTTTGTTGACCTTTTGGAGGACCTGTAATGTTTTGGCTTATATCTCTTATGCGGAAGCATTTCTTGACCTTGGGTCCAACATCAAAGTTATAGAGAATCAAATTTCCTTGAGAATGAGCTTTTGTTGAGGAATTTCTGATAAAATATGAGAGAGATATGATCAGTCAAAAGTTGGGTTGACTTTCTCCTTAAAACCCTAATTTAGCAACTTGGACTTTTGATGATTTCTGAGCTCTCCTTGATGAATCATGATCAAAACTTGATCAAATGATGAATGTGACTTCAAAATATTGATGTTGGTCAAAAATCAGGAATGTAGACTAAGCAATCCTATGAATCAGAGCTTGAATCTTGATGTGAGGATTCTCTGAGGCATATGAGAGGCCATGGAGTCCATTGGAGGTATCAGGACCTGACTTTTCTTTGAGAAAGGCAAAACCCTAGTTGGAGGGTTGTTGTTTAAGAGAGAGACTACATGCTTCCTTCTTTGAGCATTAAAAAGTCAGATGGACTGAAATATGATTTAAATATGATGGGCAAATTTTGGGGTATGACACTATAACCTTGAGCCACCAGTCTGGCTTTGTTTCATACAACTTCTCCTTTTTCGCTTAGCATGTTTCTGAAAACCCACTTTGTACCAATGATGTTAAATCCTTTTGGTCTAGGAACAAGACCCCACACATCATTCCTTGTAAACTGATTTAGTTCTTCTTGCATGGCAATTATCCAGTCTGCACCTTCTAGAGCTTGATCAACAGAAGTTGGCTCGATCAGAGAAACAAGACCTAATTGACACTCTGCATTGTTCTTAAGGAATGCTCTTGTTCTGATAGGATCATCCTTCTTTCCAAGAATGACATCTTCTGAGTGAGCAGAGGTGAGTCTAGAAGATCTTCTGATCCTTTGCTTCTGGGTTCTCCAGCTTCTGAAACTTTTCTTCTTGGTTCTTCAGCTTCTGAGATTGAGATATCTATATCTGCAAAATTCTCAAACAGCTTTGGCTTTTCAAGACCAAGCTTATCATCAAATCTGATATTGATTGATTCTTCAACAATCAATGTTTTAGTATTGTATACTCTCTAGCCTTTAGAGCGTTCAGAATATCCAAGAAGGAAACACTTTTGTGCCTTAGAATCAAACTTACCTAGATGATCTTTAATATTCAGGATAAAACAAACACATCCAAAAGGATGAAAATACGAAATGTTGGGCTTTCTGTTCTTCCACAATTCACAAGGAGTCTTATTAAGAATAGGTCTAATAGAGATTCTATTCTGAATATAACATGCAGTGTTTATTGATTCTGCCCAGAAATGCTTAGCCATATTGGTTTCGTTGATCATGGTTCTGGCCATTTCTTGTAGAGTCCTATTGTTTCGCTCTACAACTCCATTTTACTGTGGAGTTATAGGGCAAGAGAAAACATGGGCAATACCATTTTCTTTGAAGTACATCTCAAAGAATCTGTTCTCAAATTCGCCACCATGATCACTTCTGACCTTTATGGTTTTACACTCTTTCTCAGATTGAATCTGAGTGCAAAATTCAAAGAACACTGAATAAGACTCATCCTTGTGTTTCAAGAACTTTACCCATGTCCAGCGACTATAATCATCTACGATGACTAATCCATATTTCTTACCTCTGACAGAAGCTGTTTTGACTGGGCCAAATAGATCAATGTGCAGAAGTTCTAGCGGCCTAGAGGAAGAAACAACATTCTTAGACATGAATGCAGGTTTGGAGAACTTTCCCTTCTGACATGCTTCACAAAGAGCATCTGATTTATATTTCAGATTTGGGAGTCCTCTGACCAGATTTAGTTTGTTAATATGAGAAATATTTATCAAACTAGCATGGCCTAATCTTCTGTGCCAGACCCATTGCTCTTCACTAACAGACATAAGACAAGTTACCTTCTGATTCTTAAGATCTTGAAGATCAATCTTGTAAATGTTGTTCTTTCTCTTGCGTGTAAATAGGATTGATCCATCCTTCTGATTTACAGCCTTACAAGACTCTTGATCAAAGATTATGTCATAATCATTGTCACTTAATTGACTTATGGACAACAAGTTATGAGCTAATCCATCTACCAGAAGAACATTAGTTATAGAAGGAGAGTTACCAGTACTTATGGTTCCTGAGCCAATTCTCTTGCCCTTCTGATCTCCTCCAAACTTAACCTCTCCAGCAGATTTAAGCACCAGGTCTTGGAACATAGACCTTCTTCCCGTCATGTGTCGAGAGCACCCAGAGTCCAGGTACCATGACATGCTTTCCTTTGTCTTCTTTGCAGCCAAGAATAATCTTTTCCTTAGGTACCTACATTTTCTTGGGTCCTTTCTTGTTAGTTTTCCTCAAGTTCTGATTGAACTTGGGTTTAGCATTATAATTAACAGGAGGTACAACATGATATTCCTTAGGTTGAGTCACATGATATTTTCTAAGTTGTGTCACATGCTTTTTAGTGTGTGTAATGTGAAAGCTTTTGGCATGTGATGTGAGCCTAATATCATGGGAGTGGCCATACTTGAACTGATCATACAATGGCTTGTATGTGATTTTCATATCATCTACAGGTTCAAGTTTGTATGGGGTATCACCCTCATAGCCAATGCCAACTCTCTTGTTTCCAGAAACAACATATATCATAGAAGCAAGATGACTTCTACCAATACTTCTAGATAAGAATTTCCTGAAACTCAAATCATATTCTTTAAGAATATGGTTTAGACTAGGAATAGAAATTTCTGAGTCAGAAGGAGATCCAACATTTTTGGATAATTTTAAAACTTTTTCCCTCAGTTTAGAATTTTCTAATTCCAGCTTCTTAGTTTCAGAATCAAATAGCTTTTTCAGCTTTTTGTATTTGATACTAAGATGAGCCTTGAGTTCCAAAAGTTCTGTTAAACTGGAAACTAACTCTTCTCTAGATAGTTCAGTAAATACCTCTTCAGAATCTGATTTTGATGTAGATTCTGATCCATCATCAACTGTGGCCATCAGCGCAATGTTTGCCTTCTCGCCTTCAGAGCCTGATTCTGATTCTGATGAATCTGAATCATCCCAAGTTGCCATAAGACCTTTCTTCTTATGAAACTTCTTCTTGGGCTTCTCCTTCTGAAGCTTTGGACACTCACTCTTGTAGTGACCTGGCTCATTGCACTCAAAGCATGTGACCTTCTTCTTGTCATATCTTCTACTTTCAGAAGATTCTCCTTTTTCAAGCTTCTTAGAACTTTTGAAGTTCTTGAACTTCCTATGCTTGCTCTTCCAGAGTTGATTTACCCTTTTGGAGATCATGGACAGTTCATCTTCTTCTTCTGATTCTGATTCTTCAGAATCTTCTTCTTCAGCCTGAAAAGCGTTAGTGCAGTTTTTATAATTAGACTTTAATGCAATAGACTTACCTTTCTTCTGAGGTTCATTAGCATCCAGCTCTGTTTCATGACTTCTCAGAGCAGTGATCAACTCTTCAAGAGAGACATCATTCGGGTTCTTGGCTATTTTGAATGCAGTCACCATTGGACCCCATCTTCTTGGCAAGCTTCTGATGATCTTCTTGACGTGATCAGCCTTTGTGTATCCCTTGTCAAGAACTCTTAATCCAACAGTTAGAGTTTGAAATCTTGAGAACATTTTTTCAATGTTTTCATCATCCTCCATCTTGAAGGCTTCATATTTCTGGATTAAAGCAAGAGCCTTGGGCTCCTTGACTTGGCATTTCCTTCATGAGTCATTTTCAATGATTCATATATGTCATAGGTAGTTTCTCTGTTTGATATCTTCTCATATTCAGCATGAGAAATAGCATTCAGCTCTACACTTATGATGATTTTTGAATTCTTTCTTTTAATCATCACTCATTTCTTGTCTTGTCTGCTTTACTCCTCTAGCTTTCACTGGATGTTTGTAACCATCCACCAGAAGATCTCATAAGTCACCATCTAATCCAAGAAAGTAACTTAGTAGAGCCAGATGTAGTAGGAGTAGGAGTACCATCAGCCATATTGACTTAGCATTTTTCTCTTCCTGAATCTTTTCTAAACACGGTTAAGTGCTTCCACATTAGAATCGGCGCTCTGATGCCAATTGAAGGATAGAAAAACACTTAGAAAGGGGGGTTTAAATAAGTGTGACTTTAAAAACTCTTAAGATAAAAACAATTGCACAATGATTTTTATCCTGGTTCGTTGTTAACGAAACTACTCCAATCCACCCCCTTAGAGTCATTTACCTCACCTGAGGATTTAATCCACTAATCAACCTTGATTACAATGATTTTCCACTTAGATACCTTCTAAGTCTTCTAGAGTATTCTGATCACACCTTGATCACTCTAGGAACTTTTTACAAATTAATGTAAACAAATTCTTACAAGAGTATTAAAATGCTTCTCAATAAGCTATAATCACAACTGTGATATTTCTCTTAAGTTCTAAGCTTAAATCTCACTAAGATATTACAGCAGTAATGAAGTGAGGTTGAAGATGAAGTTTGAGAGCTTTTGAATTTGACAGTGTTTCTGTATTTTTGCGCAAGAATGTTGTATTTAGCTTCTCATCAGAACTTCTATTTATAGGCACTTAAACAAGATGACCGTTGGGAGCATTTAATGCGTTGTGTGATCCGTACAGCATTGCATTTAATGTTTCACTCTTTTGTCATCTACCTCGAGCCTTGCTTTTCCTGCTTTAACTGACTTTGCCTTTAATAGCTTCTAACGTTCCTTTTGTCAGTCAGCGTAGCCTGCCATCTTGTACTTGCTTCTGATCTGATCTTTGTAGATACAACGTTTGAAATAATCAGAGTCAAACAGCTTGGTGCAGAGCATCTTCTTGTCTTCTGACTTTGAAGTGCTTCTAGCGTGATACCATAAGAACTTTAGTGCTTCTGCTTCTGAACTCATGTTCTTCTGATGCTTCAATAGACCATGTTCTGATTCTGCTTGACCATTTTCAGATGTCTTGCGAGAGCATGTTCTGATGTTGCATACTGAACCTTCTGAGTCAGTGCTTCTTAGCGCTGAATTGTGCATACTTATCATATATTTCCTGAAATGGAAAATGCATAGGATTAGGGTACCACATTGTCTTATACAAAATTCATATACATTATTATCATCAAAACTAAGAATATTGATCAGAACAATTCTTGTTCTAACAAACTCAAGCGTCTTAGCAAAAATTCTAGGAGTCAGTTTACCGTATTCTCGTTACAGTATGCTTTCGAATTAACCCTGCTTCAATTATGACTTTTGAGGGTTGTAACGTGGTCAGGTTCACGGTTTTAGAAAAAAAGATTTTTAGGCTCAAAATTTTATTGGTGCCCACCCCCTTCGTGATGTTCTCCAACCTAAGTTCAGTTAACTTGATGTGAGCATTCATCTCTCAAGAGGAGTTTGAGACGATTGAGGAATCGATGCCAGTCACTTTACCTTTCGTATTTTGTGCTTGATTACACAACTTGTTCTTTGAATTTATAGTCACACTAATTTGTTATTTTGTTAAGGATCTTTTTGTTTAGCAATCCTTTACTTTTTCCTGGACAAATTCTTTTGAATTATGATTTTGATGTCCAGCGGGATGCCCTAATTCTTGCCTATGCCACTTGTTTTCAAGTTGTTGACTTAGCGAGCTTTCTTTTCTTTTTTTCTCTTTTTCATTCTTTTCTTTTTTGAACAAGTCGTATGACCCTAAGACGTCTTTGATTCATTGGAAAGACCTTGACTGCCTCATTTCTTGGTTGACGAGGGATAGTCGTTGTTGTATCGTCATATCTTGACCTCCTACTACGAGGGATAACCTTTTCGGTTTTGACTGTCATTAACCTTTTGAAGGATAACCATTGTTGTATCCTTAGTTTTGCACTCCTGATGAGTTTTGAACGCTCAATCAGGTTAACTGAACACTACCCTGCCCCTGGGTTAAATGTGAGGGTTTTTTCGTGTAGAAAAATAAACTCCTACTTCAAAGCTCAAGGGGGTTGACAAGGGATTAACTTCCTTATATCTCCAGTGTTGGGGGATTTGAAACAATGTCTGTACATCATCAACAGGGTTTTACACGAAAGCATACCATTTGGGATTATAGGTATTAAATGTTCGTCATTCTCCCTTCGGAGTTACCATGCTTTAGCACCGAGGGTTTGGTATCACTTGCAAAGAAAAACATGTTAGAGCGTGAGCGAATGAATTTTTTCAAGACAAACATGTTCAATGCATCAATATTATAGTTCAAAAACAAACAAGTATGACATATAAGCAGTATTGAACCAAACCAAGAAAGACTACGCATGAACATGCATGATGATATAGGGATTGTCAATATTGAGGAGATTTTCCCCATATGGACTTATTGCTTCAGAAGATCCGTTGAGTCGAAGGAGAACTTCAAATTTGGCTTGCAGGTGTGAATGCGATAACCTTTGCATCAATCAGGTCTTGAACCTTGTCTCGGAATGGCTGATACTCATCAATCGACTGAACAAGTGCCCCGGAGTGAAAAATAAGTCAAGCGATAGTGTTTGAGACTGCAGGACACTTTAGATTGCTTCTAGGGAGAAGATTTTGACGAAGCCACGCAGGAGTTGTAAGTATCCAGCTTTAGGGATTTGAGGAAGAATATGAGAAACTTGATGTCTAGTTCGTAACATTAGAACTAAATTTGGTTGCAGCTTTGTCTGAAGACCTTTGACTTTCGTCTTTGAACGTCCTTCTATAAGAATCAAGCTCACCATATCCAGTGGGTCATAGCCTCTGATTCGGGGTAAGGTACTTTTGACTTTGAAGGCGTATGGCTAAAGGAAAATAATTCCTCTTGCCCCTTGATATGAATTGTACCCTTGAGTTTGAAGGCATCAGTCTAGAGGAAAATAAATCCTCTTGCCCCTTGACAGAAGTTTATTGTACTTGAAGGATAGAAAAACACTTAGAAAGGGGGGGGGGGGGGTTTGAATAATTGTAGCTTAAAAACTCTTAATATAAAAACAATTTGCACAATGATTTTTATCCTGGTTCGTTGTTAACTAAACTACTCCAGTCCACCCCCTTGGAGTGATTTACCTCACCTGAGGATTTAATCCACTAATCAATCTTGATTACAATGGTTTTCCACTTAGATACCCTCTAAGTCTTCTAGAGTATTCTGATAACAACTTGATCATTCTAGGAAATCAATGCTTAGATACCCTCTAAGACTTCTAGAGAATCCGATCACAACTTGATCTTCTCTAGTTCCTTTACAAATGGATGTAAACAAATTCTTATAAGAGTTACAATGCTTCTTAATAAGCTATAATCACAACTGTGATTTTCTCTTAAGTTCTAAGCTTAATCTCACAAAGATATTACAACAACAATGTAGTGAGGTTGAAGATGAAGTTTGAGAGCTTTTGAATTTGACAGCGTTTCTGTATTTTGCGTGAAAGTGTTGTTGTCAGCTTCTCACCAGAACTTCTATTCATAGGCGTTTTGAGAAGATGACCGTTGGGAGCATTTAATGCGTTGCGTGATCCATACAGCATTGCATTTAATGTTTCACTCTTTTGTCAACTACCTCGAGCCTTGCTTTTCCTGCTTTAACTGACTTTGCCTTTAATAGCTTCTAACGTTGCTTTTGTCAGTCATCGTAGCCTTCCATTTTGTACTTGCTTCTGATCTGATCTTTGTAGATACAATGTTTGAATTAATCAGAGTCAAACTGCTTGGTGCAGAGCATCTTCTTTTCTTCTGACTTTGAAGTGCTTCTAGCGTGATACCATAAGAACTTCAGTGCTTCTGCTTCTGATCTCAAGTTCTTCCGATGCTTCAATAGACCATGTTTTGATTCTGCTTGACCATCTTCTGATGTCTTGCGAGAGCATGTTCTGATGTTGCATTCTGAACCTTCTGAGTCAGTGTTTCTTGCGTTGAATTGTGCATACTCTTCATATATTTCCTGAAATGGAAAATGCATAGGATTAGAGTACCACATTGTCTTATACAAAATTCATATACATTGTTATCATCAAAACTTAGAATATTGATCAGAACAAATATTGTTCTAACAATCTCCCCCTTTTTGATGATGACAAAAACATATATATTTGATATGAATTTGCAATCAGAATATCAGATGACCAAAGACAATTACACAGTTATAGCATAAACATAGTGTGTGAATATGTCTCCCCCTAATATTAACAATCTCCCCCTGAGATTAATAATCTCCCCCTGATATAAATACTGGAAAAATTTAAAAATAAAAGACTTCCCTAAGTATTTTCCATTTTAGTCGAGACGTTCACATTTTCCTAGAACTTCAGAACATTCAGAGCTTCTGCTTCTTGCTTCCATAGGACAGCTTCAGAGCTTTGAATTTCTTCTTGAATCATTGCATGCTTGATTGTATCAGGACATTCTTGAATGTACCCGAGCATCTCTACATCCTAAAATGTTTCAAACAAACTAGACGACAAAAAGTCAGAGCATGAATGAGTCAGAACATTCTTTTAAGAAGGAACATGTATCAGAGCAAAAACTCTGGTAAGTTCTTAAACAGAATGTGTATCAGAACATATAAGGGATAAGAATGTGTTAGAGCATATTCTGCCACGAGAATATCAGAACATTCTTCCTTCTTGCTTCTGATCTTGAAGCTTCACAACACTAAGCTTGCTTCAATTTCCAAGAACATGCTTCTTTCTTGAATAGCATATTCTTCATGTATTTGCTTCTTATGCCAATCCTGCAAAGACATTCTCAAGGATATAGAACTTGCAAATAATGTTAGAAATGTTGAGACTTAATCCCAGCAACTGATATAATAAATCAAATCAATTATCACGTTTTCTCCCCCTTTTTGTCATAACAGCAAAAAGCATTTAAAAGATTCAGATGAAAAACAAACAATATGAGAGAAGATAATGTTTCATTAATTCATCAAAACATATCAGTAGATACAAGAAGATGCAAGAAAACAGATGCAAGAACAAAAGAAAACATCTAAGACCAAAAGACTACGACTAGCCTAGCTTAGAAACTATCTTGGCCAGAAGGTTTTGAATCTCAGAAGTGCTTTCAGTCTGCTTCTTCATGAAGGATCTGAATTCCTCATGGGTTTCCTCATGCTTATCCAGACGAGAAGCAAGATCAGCTTGATTCTGTTGAAGAGCCTTCACAGCGTTCACCAGAACAGAAGGTCCAGCAGAAAAAGCTTCACAACTATCGTTCAGAGGAATAGCATGCTCAATAGCAGCATCTAGCATGAGAACATCGTCTTTATTTTCCTGAACAGGAAGTTTCTCAGCAGGATGATTCTCAGAACTTTGTTTCTCAGCATTAGCTTCTGACATAGAAGCATCTTCAGCATATTCTGGAACAGGAAGATCAGAATCTTCATTCTCAAGAGCCTGAAGAATCTCCGGCAGATTCCTTAGAGGTGTAGGAGCAGCAACCTCTGATGGGTATTCAACTTCTGGATATACCATATCTGGTGCTTTCTTAGAGGGATTCTCCCTTAGCCAGTTGAATAACGACTGAAAGTCTCCAGTCAGAACAGAATATGTGGGCTTCCACACGACCATGGCAAGACAAGGCGCTTGGTCAGACACATCTTCTGCAAGCTCATCAAGAAAATCTTTTACTTCAAGACAATACATGCCCTTGAGATGACTGACCCATAATTCTTCATAGGATCTAAGAAATCCAAGATGACCTGGAGCTTCTACTAAACACGCCTTCTGAAGCTTCAAAAACTCAGAGTGCATCTTTCTTCTGAAAATCCTCTAGATATTTCTCAATTCAACATCATCCATTCTGGCATAATGTGCTGCCTTCAATGTCTCTAAACCTGTCTCCATTTTCAGATTTAATAATTCAAAACGTACACCAACAGAAAATTCCCGGCGGGATTTGAGTCTGGTGACAGCAGAATCTGGGTTCAGGAAGAAGTAGGGTTGAGGTTCTCTATCAAGAGAGAGATGTGATTCTACTTCTTCTGACTCAGCGTCTAATACCACAAGCTCAGGATCAGGACGGGGTTTAGGAGTGAAATTGCAGTCACGAAACAACTGTTCTAATGAATCATAATTTGGAGATTCTGATATGGTAGGATTATTTTGAGTGGGGGACGAGATTGGTTCATAGTTTGAGTGAGGTGGAGATTGAAAAGTGGATAAGTTTGTATGAGGGGGAATGAGAGTTTGAAGGGGTTGAATATCTAGAACGAGTGTATCAATGGGATGGTCAGAAGCAGTGTTGGTTATGGGTGAAGAAGGAGGGTGAGAACTTTGGTAATTTGAGGTGGTTCAACAGGGGCTGTTTGTGGTGGATTTTCTGATTGAGAAGGTTAAGGAACTTCTGTTGGTACAGATTATGAATTTAAAACAGAAACAGAGTTAGGTTTAGAAACATGAATACCTGAAGAGCTCTTCTTCTGAGGCCTCTCAGAGACATCTTCCATAGCCTTTCGCTTCTTCTTCTCAGAAACAGCCTTTATCTTTTCTAGAGCAAGTTCTCTCTTTCTGGAAGCTTCCTTCTCTTCTTCTTCCTTATTCACTTCTTCTTGAATTATTTCTTTTTCTGACCTCTTTTCAACTTCAACAGATTTCTTTTTCTTCTTCTTATCTTTCTTCTTCTTCTCTACTTCCTTCTCAGCATTATTCTCAATATCTTCTTTCTTCTCTTTCTTTGACTTCTTCTTTTTCTCAGCATCTTCTTGTTGTATATTCCCAATTTCAACAACAACGTTTTCATCAACTTCAGCAGCTTTTTCTTGATTGTCTTTTTCCTCGTTGACAGAAGGAAGATCGTGCTTGCGCTTTGTTCTTCTTTCCTTATGAGGAGCAACTTCTGGGACAACTTCTGGAACATCTTCTGATACATCAGCCTTGGAAGTAGAATGCTTCTGACGACTTACTCCAGCAGGAGCATCATTATCACTGCCCTTCTTGAGAGTCTTACGATACTTAACCTCAACTTCTGATAGTTCTTTACTGAAAAATGTTTCAAACTCAGCTAGAACAGGGCCTCTTCTGATTCTGATTCCAGGAATAGGTTGAGGAGCATGTTCAACAGCTCGAATAAGATTCATCTTTCTCAAAGTGTTAGCATTCAAGATGCTTCCAGTGACAGTGGCAAGATCCTTGATGACACCATCAGATTCCAGTTTCTCAACCATCTTGGTTTGAACCAGAGTGTTGGTGATGATTCTTCCAAAAGGAATAACATTGCCTTTCTTAGTTCTGTTCTGATCTCTAGAATCTCTTAAAACATTCCACATATGATTGAAAATGATTTAAGGAGCATCAACCTTATTCTGAGTACCAATGCAGTACAAGATGTATTGTTGATCTCTGTTGACAAAGTTTGGAGAATGAGTTGCTTTCTTATGATAGAAACAACCAAGAAGAATCTTTGTCCAGACTTTGTAGATGTCCTTCAGATCCCTGACATCTTTTGTTTTCGTCACATCTGGGTATAGTTTATTCAGAACATCTGCCCAGTTTGCTCTTCGAGAAAGTTCATAAGCACCAACAGGCTCTTTCAAATCAAACAATATTCTCAGAGTATCTTCAGTGATAGCAAAGAATCTTCCATGAACAAAAGATACAACTGCTTTAGGAATGACGAAAGCATAAGCCCAAAATTCTTTTACCAAGTCAGGATAGACTGGTCCATAGAACTCATGAAACAACGATGACCATCCTTGAAACACCATATTATCTTTGATATGAAACTCATGTTCTTCAAGGTTATCAAAATCAACCATCAACTCACAAATAACTTCTAAATATTCCCGAGGAATCGAACACGTGACCGATGGAAAGAATAGTTGTTCTTCTTCTTGTTGATGTTGTTGAGAAGGAGATGAAGAATCAACATTATGTGATGAAGAAGCAGCCATTTTCACACCACTGAGATTTCTGGGTTTCTTTCTTTTAGGGTAAGAAAATAGGGCAAAAAGGTTGCAGAAGTGCATAAACAGGAGAGAGAAGGAATGCGTAAAAGAGAAAATGTTATGATGAGAGATGTATATATAGATACGGATTTGAAAAAGAATGCAATGAATTTATGAGAATGAACAGTTACAGAATCAAAAGAATCAAATGCAATTAATGAGGAATGACGTTAGGTGGGATAACGTGAAATTTGAAATGATTTGCACAGTTACCTAGGGCGGCGTCTCATCAGTTGCACGCATGCCTGTCCAAATAGAGTGAACACGTGTTCAAATTCTGGAACAGTTGGTGACAATTGTTTTGCTATAACTTTGATTCTGACTAGAACTTCTCATCTTCTCATTCTGATCATAAGTTCTTACTGACATCCTTTAGAAAAGATCTTGTTCTGATAGGATCTTCTTTCTTTCCAAGAATGATATCTTCTGAGTGAGCAGAGGTGAGTCTGGAAGATCTTCTGATAGTTGGTTCTTCAGAAATTCTGAGATTCTCTAAAGAAGCGGCAACTTGATATTTTGATCCTTTGCTTCTGGGTTCTCCAGCTTCTGAGTCACAGACTTCAATATCTGCAAAATTCTCAAACTACTTTGGCTTTTCAAGACCAAGCTTATCATCAAATCTGATGTTAATTGATTCTTCAATAATCAATGTTTCAGTATTGTATACTCTGTAGCCTTTTGAGCGTTCAGAATATCCAAGAAGGAAACACTTTTGTGCCTTAGAATCAAACTTACTCAGATGATCCTTAGTGTTCAGAATATAACAAGTACATCCAAAAGGATGAAAATATGAAATGTTAGGCTTTCTGTTCTTCCACAATTCATAAGGAGTCTTATTAAGAATAGGTCTTATAGAGATTCTATTCTGAATATAACATGCAGTATTTTTTGCTTCTGCCCATAAGTGCTTAGCCATATTGGTCTCATTGATAATGGTACTGGCCATTTATTGTAGAGTCCTATTCTATCGCTCTACAACTCCATTTTGCTGTGGAGTTCTAGGCAAGAGAAATCATGGGAAATACCATTTTCTTTGAAGTACTCCTCAAAGAATCTGTTCTCAAATTCGCCACCATGATAACTTCTAACCTTTATGATTTTACACTCTTTCTCAGATTGAATCTGAGTGCAGAAGTCAAAGAACGCTGAATGAGACTCATCCTTGTGTTTCAAGAACTTTACCCAAGTCCAGCGGCTATAATCATCTACGATGACTAATCCATATTTCTTCCCTCTGACAGAAGTTGTTTTGACTGGGCCAAACAGATCAATGTGCAGAAGTTCTAGCAGCCTAGAGGAAGAAACAACATTCTTAGACTTGAATGCAGGTTTGGAGAACTTTCCCTTCTGACATGCTTCGCAAAGAGCATCTGATTTATATTTCAGATTTGGGGGTCCTCTGACCAGATTTAGTTTGTTAATCTGAGAAATCTTTCTCAAACTAGCATGGCCTAATCTTCTGTGCCAGACCTATTGCTCTTCGCTAATAGACATAAGACAAGTTACCTTCAGATTCTTAAGATCTTGAAGATCAATCTTGTAAATGTTGTTCTTTCTCTTGCCTGTAAATAGGATTGAGCCATCCTTCTAATTTACAGCCTTACAAGACTTTTGATCAAAGATTATGTCATAACCATTGTCACTTAATTGACTTATGGACAACAAGTTATGAGCTAATCCATCTACTAGAAGAACATTAGTTATAGAATGAGAGTTACCAGTACTTATGGTTCCTGAGCCAATTATCTTGCCCTTCTGATCTCCTCCAAACTTAACTTCTCCAGCAGATTTAAGCACCAGGTCTTGGAACATAGACCTTCTTTCAGTCATGTGTCGAGAGCACCCAGAGTCCAGGAACCATGACATGCTTTCCTTTGTCTTCTTTGCAGCCAGGGATATTTGCAGCGGGAATAATCTTTTCCTTAGGTACCCACATTTTCTCGGGTCCTATCTTGTTAGTTCTCCTCAAGTTCTGATTGAACTTGGGTTTAGCATTATAATTAACAGGAGGTACAACATGATATTCCTTAGGTTGAGTCACATGATATTTTCTAGGTTGTGTCACATGCTTCTTAGTGTGTGTAATGTGAAATCTTTTGGCATGTGATGTGAGCCTAATATCATGGGAGTGGCCATACTTGAACTGATCATACAATGGCTTTTATGTGATTTTCATATCATCTACAGGTTCAAGTTTGTATGGGGTATCACCCTCATAGCCAATGCCAACTCTCTTGTTTCCAGAAACAACATATATCATAGAAGCAAGATGACTTCTACCAATACTTCTAGATAAGAATTTCCTGAAACTCAAGTCATATTCTTTAAGAATATGGTTCAGGCTTGGAATAGATTCTTCTGAACCAGAAAATGACTTAGCATCTTTGGATAGTTTTAAAACCTTTTCTTTAAGTTCAGAATTTTCTAATTCAAGCTTCTTAGTTTCGGATACAAAGAGCTTTCTTAGCTTTTTGTACTTGATACTAAGCTTAGCCTTGATTTCAAGAATTTCATCTAAACTGGAAGCAAGCTCTTCTCTAGTTAGATCAGAAAATACCTCTTTAGAGTCAGATTCTGATTCTGATGTAGATTCTGCTTCATCATCCACAGTAGCCATCAGCGCAATGTTAGCCTGCTCGCCTTTAGAGTCTGATTTTGATTCTGATGAATCTGAATCATCCCAAGTTGCCATAAGACCTTTCTTATTATGAAACTTCTTCTTGGGTTTCTCCTTCTAAAGCTTTGGACACTCACTCTTGTAGTGACCTGGCTAATTGCACTCGAAGCAAGTGACCTTCTTCTTGTCAGATCTTCTGCTTCCAGAAGATTCTCCTCTTTCAGACTTCTTAGAACTTCTGAAGTTCTTGAACTTCCTTTGTTTGCTCTTTCAGAGTTGGTTTACCCTTCTGGAGATCATGGACAGTTCATCTTCTTCTTCTTCTGATTCTGATTCTTCAGAATCCTCTTCTTCTGCCTGAAAAGCGTTAGTGCATTTTTTATTTAAAGATTTTAATGCAATAGACTTACCTTTCTTTTGAGGTTCATTAGCATCCAGCTCAATTTCATGACTCCTCAAGGCACTGATCAGCTCTTCTAAAGAGACTTCATTCAGATTCTTTGCTATCTTGAATGCAGTCACCATTAGGCCCCATCTTCTTGGCAAGCTTCTGATGATCTTCTTGACGTGATCAGCCTTTGTATACCCCTTGTCAAGAACTCTTAATCCAACAGTTAGAGTTTGAAATCTTGAGAACATTGTTTCAATGTTTTCATCATCCTCCATCTTGAAGGCTTCGTATTTCTGGATCAAGGCAAGAGCTTTGGTCTCCTAGACTTGGGTGTTTCCTTCATGAGTCATTTTCAATAATTCATATATGTCATAGGCAGTTTCTCTATTTGATATCTTCTCATATTCAGCATGAGAAATAGCATTCAGCAGAATAGTCCTACACTTGTGATGATTTTTGAAATGCTTTTTTTGATCATCACTCATTTCTTGTCTTGTGAGCTTTACACCACTAGCTTTCACTAGATGTTTGTAACCATCCACCAGAAGATCCCATAAGTCACCATCTAAACCAAGAAAGTAACTTTCGAGTCTATCTTTCCAATATTCATAGTTTTCACCATCGAATACTGGTGGTCTAGTGTAGCCATTGTTTCCATTTCCATTGTGTTGCTCAGCAGAGCCATATGTAGATGTAGGTGGTGGAGTTTCAGCCATCTTGACTTAGCGTTTTTCTCTTCCGGAATCTTTTCTAAATACGGTTAAGTGCTTGCACCTTAGAACCGGCGCTCTAATGCCAATTGAAGGATAGAAAAACACTTAGAAAGGGGGGTTGAATAAGTGTATGTAATACGGTGAACTAACTTTATTTGAAATGTACGGTAAGCAAGAGTGGCCACCGACTTTTATTTTATCCAATTTTTGGAAAGGCTAAAAGAACATGAAAAGACCTTAAAAAGATTTTGAGTTCGGGGGGGTAAGTTATACAAAGGGAAGGTGTAAGGCACCCTTTGCATCCATGGTTTTCCATGGGCTCTTAATTGCTTAGCTCACTTTGTTTGTATTGTTTGAAAGAGTGTCGTGTGTGAATAGTAAAAAACTTCGTTAAGGACTTTAGCTTGTAAATAAGCGTAGCCTTGTTTTGAATAGTTTTGAAAGGAGGTGTGAAAAGTATTTTGAATTTTTGAATTTGAAAAGAAGAGCAAGAAATTAACAGCAACTACCCTAAGTTAGAAAAATTGTTCTTTTAGTCTTTCGGGCGAAAGGGTCTATCCATACCATGAGAGGGCAGGAAGTCTTTCAATTGGATATTGAAGGGTCATCGAGTTATCATTCTCCATAAGACTGTCCCTTGCCATAAAGAGGGTGTGGACCTCCGTTTTTTTAATCCCGGGCCATACCTCTGATCTGTAGAGATACGTGAACTGACTCTTTTTTATCGCTTAATGCTTTCGCATTTTTTTGAAAATTCACAGAGTCGTCACCGACCTTTTATTTTATCCAATTAAGGAAAGGTTTATAAAAGACACAGAAAAAAGACCTTTAAGAAATTCTGGGTAAGGGGGTAGGTTATACAAAGGGAAGGTGTTAGCACCCTTTGTATCCATGGTTATCCATGGGCTCTTAAGTTTGCTTAGCTCACTTGTTTTTCGATCACTTTTCAATTGCTCTGAAATTGCTCATATGTGGTTTCAAATACTTTTGTAAATTGAATTTTGTAATGATCCGTGTGTGGATGTATACAAAATGCTTGTTTATCTTTCGAAAGATGTTTTGAAAAGAACGTTAACTTTGTAATAATCCGTGTTTGGATGTATACAAAGTATTGTCTTTTTTGAAAGTTTTGTTTTGAAAAACAACAGTGTATGAGAATTTTGTTTGTTTTGATTTTGAGCAAGCAAACTAGGAGGTCTACCCTGAGTTGTAAGGTCTTTATCCTATTTCCTTTAAAAATCTATCCTTTCACCGGATACAAACGCAAGGTTCGATTTTGTACTCAAAACAGTGGAATTTTGACTTTGATTTTGAAAAGAATGAGAAAGGGATTACCTGAAGAGGTGCAAGTGTGATGGTGTTTGGATTCAGATATTTTATCTTTGAAGTTAGTGATCTAACGGTTCAATTTTATCTTTGACATACACGCAGTTTATATATGCGGGGAATTAAAATGCGAAAATGTAAAGTGCGGAAAGTAAATCTACGCTATTACATCGATTGTGCAGGAAATGTAAACTAGCCTATTTACATGAATTTGACATCCTATACATTTATCTAGGAATTTAAATTGCAAGAAAAGTAAAAGGGCATGTTTTTGGATTTTTTATGATTGATTTTAATTATAATTAATGCATGATTAATTAAATTAAAATGAAGAAAAAAGATGAAAATAGATTTAAACCTAGAAATTAAGTTTAAAATATGTACAAAATATTTGTTAATTAATTTTAAAACAAAACTAATTTTTTGGAATTTTTGGAATTGATTTGAAATTGATTTAAGTTAATTAAAACATAATTATGCAAATAATTATACAAATAATTAAAACTTAAAGATAAAATTATTCAAAATATGTACAAAATTAGTTTATAATATGTAAACAATATTTAACATGAAGAACAATTTTTTTATGATTTTTTGATTGGTTAGAATAATTAAAAAGCAAATATATAAATATATACTAATTAATTATGCAAAATATTGAAATTATGAAGAAAATAAAATATTTTTATTTCAGAAAATAATATATTATTTTAGAAGTCTAAAAATATTTTTTGTGTATTTTTTGGATTTTTAAAACTATTTTTAATTAATTTAACAAAGAAATTAAAATAAAAATAAGAAATAAAAGGATACTGATCAGATGTGGAAATTAAATGAGGGAGTATGATGCGCATGCGTGTTCTGAGGCGTTGGATGAGCTGTTAAGCAAGATCAGATGGTCCAGACTTTGAGGCACATGGTACACGTTACACCTGCAAAACACTTGATTAGAGATAAATTTAAAAAAACACGCGCGCGCTTCTGAACCAATGGGAGGAAGACACGTCTTCGTCTTCAACCTTCAGACAAGGCCTTTAACAACGCTTTTGTAAAAAAGCGCTATAGTAAGTGAACCCTAATTCTGCAAAATAACGAATAGGGGTAAACAAGCAAATAAATTTGGCGCGATGGTACCATTCAACTCGTCTTGTTCCACTGAATTTAACCATGTCTTTAATTTGCTTTAATTTTGGCCCTATTGAAGAACCCTAATTTTGAGCTAAGAAAACCCTAAAATGGTATATGCTACAAACAGCCATTAAAATCCAATTGAAGCTCCAGAAACGACCAGAGCTTCAAACCAAACATAATTATGCATCTACATCTTGTTAAATATGTGTGTGTTATGAGATATAAGTTGGTTTTAGTTTGAACAAACCGTGGCCTATATAGCTCGATTCAATGAGGTTTAAGACTTGCAATTGATTGGAATAGTTTCAGTGAAGCTCAGAGATGATGTTTGAATGCTTAGTTTGTATTGAAATGGACTGAAATTAAAAACTCGAATTTGAATTTTCTTTGAATTTTTTCTAAGTGGTTACAAGTGTATATGAGTAAGGCTTTGTTTCTGATTCGTGTCTCTTTGTTACTGAAGCATGCTAGCCTATTTATAAGCATTGAGTGCTTAGAATTGAAGCTAAGAAGCAACTAGTTGCCTTTGTGGAATTCTTGCATTTTTTATATTAAAAGCTTTGAATTATTGACCAAGTCCTCTTGCCTTCAATGCATCTGCCTTGCTCTTCAATTCTCTGCAGAAAGATGAAGATTCCTTGGGTGAGTCATGCTTGGAAGTTAAGCTACCATTTATCCATCCATTTCCCTTTTAATTTTAATCTTAAAATAAGATAAAATCAAGCAAAAAATGAATAAAAATGGTGTGGGCTTAGTCTTGGTCGTGGGAGGCCCATAACATCATGGAAATGATGTTTGAATGCTGAAAACTTGGCCCCATTTGGAAAAAATACATTTTTGAGCAATGTTGATTTCATGGATTTTCCCAAAATTTAGCCAACTTCAACAAGGTGTAAATCCTTCAATTTTTGTCATATGAAGGAGATCTTGCACTTTTTGGAAACCACAAAGAGTCCTCTAACCAATGTCTTTGGTCTCATGTCAAAATGATTTTTGATGCTCCTTGTGTGTCCTTTTGAAAAAAGTGTCTTTTTGTTGAATTTGAAAATGACCTGTAATGTCTTTGATCATATTTTTCAAATGGTGAATCCAATGACCATGGGATCAATGGCATTTGAAAGATAATTGAATTTCCTTCAAGATGAGCTTTTGTTTGAATTTTTTGGATGAAGGATGAGAGAGTTATGATCAGTCAAAGTTGAGTTGACTTTTCAGGCAAAAACCCTAATTTTGAATCTTAGGGTTTTGTTGATTTTTGATCTTTCCTTGATGAATTATGATCATCCAATGATCAAATGATGAATCCTTTGACAAAATATGGACTTTGACAAAAAATTTCATTTTTGACTATTTGTTGACTTTTTTGGTCAAACGGATCGTCTGTTGACTGTTTGAGCTGCTGACGGTGCGTCTGAGTGAATTGAAGTTTGAAAATTTGTATGATGGTACTTTGAGATATATGGATGTGTATGAAATCCATTTGAGCTCTCAAAAACTTGTTGCTCCTGTAAAAACAAGAAAAACCCTGATTAGGGACTGTTTGTGTAGGAGACAGTTAAGCGTACCTAATTTTTGTGCAGTGCTGAGTTTCTGCTAATCGCGTGATATTCAGAAGACTTCTAGCACAAAGATCTTGGAATTTTGAATTGTGAAAGATTGATTTGATTGATGGTACAAAACACTGAGAATTGTACTGCCAGCAGTTTGGCTGTCAACTGACTGTTCAGGTATTGACGTAGCAGTTAGAGTGAAAAATCAACAGTCAAAGTTAATTTTCTTTTTTGTTGTTTTTGTTTTATGTGAAAAATGAAATTTTATTTACATGACCTGTTAAAAAACATAGACATAATAAATAACTGATATTTACGGTATGCGGGCAAAATTACCGATAATAACCCTGAAAATCATTTAATGCACAGAAATAGGAATATTTGACTGGCAGAAAACACACAGAATATTATCTTAGTAATTAAGAAATTAAATAGTACAACATTTAATACTGACAGTACAAATATTACATACTATATTGAACAGTACGACGAATAAACGGTACATTTAAGAAATAAGAAATACTGCAAATTTCAGGAATGACGGTTAATGACCCATGCTATGAACAATAACATGTAGATGATTGGGAGTGCAACCATTGCAGGTCCACACTCTTCAGGACTATGCAGGCAGAAGAAAGTCATGATCACCGTAGCAATGGTGATGACTGTAAGAAACAGTGTCTCTATCCACTTTGCCATTCTTGTCAGGGAAGAAGAGAAAATAGATATGAGGTAGGAATTTGAAAGGTGAGTTAGAATTTGATGTGAGATTTTTATGAGAAAATGAGAGGTATTTATAGAATGGAAAGGAGGATAGAGACGTTGGGGAATGATGTGATTCCGTACAAAAGGAAAATTTGAGTGGAAGTAAGATTTGAAAGAAAGTGGAGATAGTGTTGGGAAAAAGAGAGATGTGATTTTTGAAAAAGAGATTTGAAAAGATTTTTGAAAATAATGGAATATAGTACAAAAATTAGTGGGAAACAAAAGATAATAATAATCTACTTGTTACCAGTACAGTCTGAGTTTCCTGATTCTGCGCCTGCAAAAAGATTTAACTCTGTACCAATTGCGTCAGTACTATTTATCTGTAAATAAATAAATAGCATGTGTGAAGTAATAAACAGTATTTGGCGTTTGCGTAAGAATAAATTCAACTGCAAGCCAAATTACTGTATAAGAAAAATTCTAAAAACTAAGTATTTCATATGTCAGGATATTTGTTGAAATAAAAATCCATGATTATATGAGACTCTTAATTTTCATATTGGAGTTTTCTTGAAAAAAGATGCGGGCAAATTTTGGGGTATAACAGTTGCCCCTATTCAATCTTCTTAAACCTGAAGAGATTGTCTGAAATCTGAAGGTAGAAGATGATTGAATATTTAGATGCCCTGAAAATTTGCACTTACCTTGATCAGAAGAGATGTTGGAAGTTGCATTTGAATGTCGTCTGCGAAATGTTGTTGGCAGATTGAAACATTACCTGAGATGGGCTTTCAGATGCCACCTGGTGAATGGGTTGATGGTTTGTTCATCAGAATGAATCCATTGATTATATCTTGATGAAGGATTTGAAAGTCTTTGTGTTGACTGTTTCGGAACCGTCCAAGGTTACCGCTTTAAGTCTTGGAAGATAATCGTTACGGAACTTGTCCAAAGTTTTTCCGATTTAGATTTTGGAAGTTGATCATTATGGAACCGTCTGAGGTATCAGCTTTAGATCTTTGATGCTAGATCGTTCTGGAACCGTCTGAGGTATCGCTTTAGATCTTCGATAGTAGATCGTTCTGGAACCTTCTGAGGTATCGCTTTAGATCTGCAATGTTAGATCGTTTTGGAACCGTCTGAGGTATCGCTTTAGATCTTCAATGTCTGTTTTTGAGTTGGTAAGTGATCAGAATGAATCTTCGGCTTGATTATATCTGAGAGAACTGTTCATGGAATTCAGGTGAACACTGCATGTGATTGAGAACATCTTTGTTGAAGATATCCGTCTACCTGAAAAATCAAGTTAGTGATATGCAATGTTTATGATGCATGTAAATGTGAGATATTCCCGGAGAAATATGCATGTTATGTTGTGTATGAATATGCGTATGAATATGCGCATGATGCATGATGTATGATGTATGAATATGATGTATGAATGTGAATATGTGATGTATGAATGTGAGATGTCGAGCTTCTATTTGGGAAAATAAATTTCCGCCAGTCATCTGGATATGACTATATTGCGATCGTTGATGATCTTTTATCTTGTTTGAGTACCCTCGGCTGGGGAAATTCTTTGAGAACCCTGGTATTCTGTTGAAGGATCTTGAGAATGAAAGGTAGCTGGAAGTTCTGACGCCCTTTCAAATGGGACTGAGGAAGATGCATAATCCTCCGATGCACTATCTGACCAAGTCCGGGTGCGGGGATCACACCTTCTGAAGATAGTAATCTGGAACAACCCTGCTGGGGGATAAGACTTCTTTTGAAGAGAAAATCTTTTTGAGGAATTTGCTGAGAAATGCGTTTCTCTTGGGGATTTTCTTCTGATGGGATGATGTCCAGACAATTTGGGACATTTCCTGAATGCTATTCCTGTTTTTCCTGGTAAACATCAATCATATTCAAATGCACATGCTCATTCAAAATTATCATTGGGACACTTACGTATTTAAAACAGAAAAAGTGAAAATAGTGATTTTTGAGCCTAAGCTGCATTGATTTTTTGAAAAAGAGCCATGATAGGCTGGTTAGCACAGGGAGACAACAATCCTAGAAGTAGGAAATTGTCAGAAAGTTTTGGAAAATATTTATAAAGATAAATAGCTATGTGAAAACGATCCAGTCAAGTTTCAACTCTACTATTCCCAATCTGTCTTCGAGCATCTCATCCCTCACTTGTTGGAAGAAAGTGATTGGACTGATCGGTGTCTTTGAGGTGTTGAATCTTGATGGTGAGTAGGCAGCTGAACGGAACACAGTTGTATGCTTCATTCCCTAACTTTTGCCTAGGCCGCCCTTTCAGGTTTTCAGCCTACCGGGATAGTATTTGTTTAGTCTCTAATTTTTTCCTGGACCGCCCTTTCGGGTTTTCAATCCACCGAGACGCTCATTTTTTGCCTAAGTTGCCCTTTCAGGTTTTCAACTTAGCGAGCTGTTTTTTTGTTTTTTTTTTTTTAAGAGAAGTATTTTTTGACTATGTCAGCATTCACAGGATGTGGGAAATCCTCGCCACTCATGGTGGTAAGCAACATGGCGCCGCCGGAGAATATTTTCTTGATTATGAATGGTCCCTCGTAGGTGGGAGTCCACTTGCCTCTGGGATCACCTTGTGGTAAGATGATGCGTTTGACAACCAAGCCACCAGTTTGGTATGCTTGACTTTTGACTTTTTTTGTTGAAGGCTTTGATCATACGCTTTTGGTATAGCTGACCATGACAAATAGTTGCGAGCCTTTTCTCATCAATCAAGTTTATCTGGTCCAACCGTGTTTGAATCCAATCGTCTTCGTCTAGATTGGCTTCTTTCATAATCCTTTAGGGAAGGAATCTGAATTTCAATTGGAAGAACTGCCTCCATACCATAGACTAAGGAGAATGGAGTTGCCCCTGTTGAAGTACGCGCAGATGTGCGATAACCATGAAGAGCAAAAGGTAACATCTCATGCCAGTCTTTGTAGGTTACTGTCATTTTTTGTATGATTTTCTTGATGTTCTTGTTGGCAGCTTCCACCGCGCCGTTCATCTTTGGTCGATATGGAGAAGAATTATGATGTTTGATCTTGAACTGTGTGCAAAGTTCAGTAATCATTCTGTTGTTTAGATTTGTGCCATTGTCCGTGATAATCCGTTCAGGGATGCCGTACCGACAAATGAGATTGCATTTGATGAACCGGGCCACCACATTCTTGGTAACAGAAGCAAATGAAGCTGCTTCTACCCACTTTGTGAAGTAGTCAATAGCGACCAGGATAAAGCGATGTCCGTTGGAGGCAGTAGGTTTGATTTCTCCAATCATATCAATACCCCACATTGCAAAAGGCCAAGGAGCCGTCAGGACGCTTAATGGAACTGGAGGTACATGTACTTTGTCAGCGTATATCTGGCATTTGTGACATGTTCGGGAGTGATGATGGCAGTCTGTTTCCATGGTAGACCAGTAATAACCTGCTCTCAGGATCTTTTTAGCCATTGTATGTCCACTGGAATGAGTACCGAAGGTACCATTAGGTATTTCTTCCATGATTTGTTCCGCTTCCTTCTTGTTTACACAGCGAAGTAAAGTCGAGTCATGGTTGCGTTTGTATAGGGTTCCATTGCTTAGAAAGAATTTGGCAGCAAATCTCCTTAGAAACTTTCTGTCGTTAATGGATGCCCCTTCAGGGTACTCCTGAGCTTCGAGATATCTTTTTACTTCATGGAACCATGGTTTTTCCTCGGTTCCTTCGGTATTGATCTCATTGCAATAGGATGGTTCATCTTGCCTGTAAATGGTGATCATAGGCGCCTCGTTGTCCCACCTGACTTTGAACATGGATGACATGGTAGCTAAAGCATCAGCTAGTTGATTTTCCTCGCGTGGGATGTGTTCGAAAGTGATTTCTTCGAAGTAAAGAATCAAACTCAGCACATATTCTTTGTAAGGAATTAGATTCGGGTGCTTCGTGTCCCATTCCCCTTTGACTTGGTAGATTACCAAGGCCGAGTCTCCGTAGACTTCCAGGAATTTGATTCTTAGATCGATTGCAGCTTTAAGACCCAGAATACATGCTTCGTATTCGGCTATATTGTTAGTGCAATTGAAGCATAATCTGGCAGTGAATGGTGTGTAACTTCCTGTGGGGGAAATGATCACAGCTCCGACGCCATTGCCAAGTGCATTAGAAGCTCCGTCAAAAACCATAGTCCATCGGGATCCTGGCTCGGGTCCTTCTTCTGGTCCTGGTTGCTTGTAGTCATTGACTAGCATAATGCCTTCGTCTGGGAAGTCAAAGTTCAATGCTTGATAATCATCCACTGCTTGATGAGCCAGATGATCAGCTACCACACTTCCTTTGATTGCTTTTTGTGAAGTGTATTGAATGTCATATTCTGTTAAGATCATTTGCCATCTCGCTATTCTTCCAGAGAGAGCAGGTTTTTCGAACACGTATTTGATGGGATCCATCTTGGAGATTAGGAAAGTGGTGTGATTTAGCATGTACTGTCTTAGTCGGCGAGCTGCCCAAGCTAAGGCACAACAAGTTTTTTCGAGTAGTGAGTATCTTGTTTCACAATCGGCAAACTTTTTGCTAAGATAGTAGATTGCATGCTCTTTTCGGCCGGATTCGTCATGTTGTCCTAGTACACACCCCATTGAGTCTTCTAACACAGTTAGGTACATTATCAGAGGTCTGCCTTCCACAGGTGGCAACAAGATTGGAGGTTTTTAGAGATATTCTTTGATTTTGTCAAAGGCTAACTGGCATTTGTCATTCCACCTTTCCACTTGATCTTTCTTCAACAGTTTGAAGATCGGCACACAAGTAGTAGTCATGTGGGCAATGAATCGGGCGATGTAATTTAGACGTCCCAAGAATCCTCTGACTTGTTTCTCGGTACGAGGTATAGGCATTTCTTGAATGGCTTTAACCTTGGCGGGATCAACCTCAATACCTTTGCTGCTGACGATGAAACCTAAGAGTTTGCCGGATCTTACTCCAAAGGTACACTTATTTGGGTTCAGTCGCAACTTGTATTTCTTGAGTCTGTCAAACAACTTGTGTAAATGACCCAAATGTTCTTCCTCGGTGTTGGATTTTGCAATCATGTCATCGACATACACCTCCATTTCTTGATGAATCATATCATGAAATAGCGCTACCATTGCACGTTGATAGGTTGCTCCTGCGTTTTTCAGAACAAAGGGCATTACTTTGTAACAAAAGGTTCCCCAGGGTGTTGTGAAGGTTGTTTTTTCCATGTCGTCGGGTGCCATGTTGATTTGATTGTACCTTGAGAATCCGTCCATAAAGGAGAATACCTTGCATTGTGCGGTATTGTCAACCAGTACATCGATGTGTGGTAGAGGGAAATCATCTTTGGGGCTTGCCCGGTTCAGATCTCTGTAGTCCACACACATTCTGACATTCCCGTCTTTTTTAGGTACAGGCACGATGTTAGCTATCCAAGGAGGATAACTTACAACTTTTAGGAATCCGGCATTGAACTGTTTTTCAACCTCGTCTTTGATCTTTTTTGACATATCAGGCCTACTCCTTCGTAGTTTCTGTTTGACTAGAGTGCTACCTTCTTTGATTGGCAGGCGATGAACTACGATGTCCGTGTCAAGGCCTGGCATATCCTCATAGGACCAGGCGAATATCTCAACGTAGTCTCGCAGCATTTGAATCAGTCTTTGTTTGACGCTGTGTTCTAAATCAGCCCCTATTTTGACTTCTTTCTTTTCTTCGTTGCTGCCCAAGTTGATGACCTCAATTGGCTCCTCGTGAGGCTGTATGGCCTTGTTTTCTTGTTCTAGCAGCCTTGCAAGTTCTCTTGGCACTTCACAATCTTCCTCACTTTCGTCCTCAGTTTGGTAGATCGGACTTTCAAAGTCATGACGGGCAATAGCAGAATCGTTGTTGACTGGATCCAGAGTGTATGTGAATCTGCATGTTAATTATGTGAGTGTGTGTGAAGAAAAAACATAGCTATTAGAAAGCGAAGAAAGAAGGAAAAAGGATCACAAAATTTAAATATGCAAGCGTCCCATGATTTTATTGAATGCACGTGATCATGATATGATAAGCCCTTATAGAAGGACCAGTGTGCTAAGGCACACGGCTTTCAAGCTCATGGTTCGATTGTTCAGGAACCATTTTTATCTTTGCACAATATACACAAAGAAAACAGGAAATGGCATTTACTCCTGGACAAAGGAGATCACATCCTCAGCTTTCCAGTTGTTCAATCCACTGTTGTGAGCAGGGGGTACCCAGCTGTTCCAGTTGCAGTTGTCTTTTTCATCTTCCACAGCATTGATTTCATTAGTGGGAAAATGAGTCGGTGATCCTTCGGGATAAGGGATATACTCTGCTGGATACGAGAGCCCAGGCTGAGATATCTCTGTTGGCTGAGCGAGATGCTCGATAAGGCCGTCCCATGCAGTCGGGATGATGTTTTGAATAGAGACTTGTGCATCTTGGTGAGGAGTGTATGCTGACAGAAAGCAACCCTCGTTATTTGGTATTTCCCTGGCTTTTTCAAGAGCGAAATTGTCATCGTACTGTTCACCCCATCCAGTTGGGACAATGTCCTTCATAGCAATTTGTGAGCTTGGAGGAGCGGAATATTTCACCATATAGTCATATTTGCCGCTGGGTTCTCCTAGCGTGTCCCATACTTCTTTGGGTGGATTTTGATATTGCTCAGTGACAGGACTTGTGAAAATTTGATCATTTCCAATTTGATCACCCCATCCAGCCGGGGTAATGTCTTCCAAAGCAATATAAGAATTCTGAGGTGCGGCATACTGATAATTGTACCCGCCGTTTGGTTCTCCCACAGCATCCCACATTCCCATGGAAATAGGTGGAATTTCATCTGGACATGGCTGAATGACATGGTTCATGAACACTCCTTCATCTTCAATAGCGTTTACTTCTTGGCTGACGAAGTGTGACCTTAACCCTCCAGAACGAGGACTTTGATCATTCTTTTGATTTTCACTATCATAGCCCAGGCCTAGCTTGTCAGACTTGTAGTGTATATCGGGAAGCTGTCCCCATACTGTGCAATCACCCTGTTCAATCAAGGCTTTGGCATCTTTGAGAGAAGCCATAGTTGTAGTTGGAGTAGCACGAATATGCTTGGTGGTAGAGACATCTGGGGAGACCACCTCAAATGATTGGCATGGAGTTTCGATGAATTCGTCCTCCAACTCGACATATTTGGAATTGCTTAGGTGACTAACCACATATTCCTCTTCGCCATAGACTGTGACAATCTTTCCTTTTACTGGATATTTTAACTTCTGATGCAGGGTAGAAGTTACAGCGTTTGCCCCATGTATCCAAGGGCGTCCAAGTAAACAAGAGTAGGCTGGGTGAATTTCCATTACGTAAAAGATAGAATCAAAGATTTGAGAACCCACTCTGATTGGGAGATTCACTTTTCCGTATACCGTTCTGGTTGACCCGTCAAAGGCTCTTACCACAACATCACTTGGTTGTAACACAATTCCTTCGAAGTCAAGCTTTTCTAGTACTGTTTTCGGTAACACGTTCAAAGAAGAACCGTTATCTACTAGCACATGAGATAGAGTGGTGCCATTACATTCAATGGAGATATGTAGGGCTTTGTTGTGATTTTTTCCAGTAGGGGTTAGATCCATATCAGAGAAACCGAGACCATTGCTCACGGTTAGATTGGCAACACAATTCTCAAATTGGTCGACTGAGATCTCTTGAGGCACATGCACAGCTTTCAGGAACTTCATCAGAGCTTTGGCATGAGCTTCTGAATATTTTAGCAGAGATAGCATTGAGATTTTTGAAGCAGTGTGCCCCAGTTGCTCAACAATATTGTAATCACTTTTGCAGATGATTTTCAATATTTCCTCCATTTCTTGCTTTGATGGATCCTCAGCAGTGATCTCCACCGGGGTTTGAACTTGTTCAACTTGTGGCTCTTTGCCTCGAGCGTTGACATTTTGATTAGGAACTGGGACTCGGACTGGACCAGCAGCAACATTTGGAGAAATTTCTGGTGAAAAGATTCTTCCACTTCTCGTGATCTTGCTGGTACCCACAATATTACCCACAGTTGGAGTAGTTAACTTTGCGGTCTCTTCAGTCGAGGTACTCTGCTTAACTCCATGAACGTAAACATTAGTGTCATATCCCCATGGGACAGCTTTGTCTGAGGAGTATGGAAATGGAGTTGGACTAGCAATGACTACTGATGCCACTTTGAGTGTAGCAAAAATTTTGAATGGAGCCTTGGCAGAGATTTTGAATGGTAAGCTTGATATCACTGAGGCATCCTCTATTCTTATCCCGTTTGCAAAGACTTCGCACAGCACGTCCATAGAAGGGAGCCTCTCAAACATAATGATACGGCGATCCATCCATTTTTGAATTCCCATCCTCAGATTTTCACAACCATTGGGCAGGCATGAGCAATAAAAGCAGTCGGGGTCACACCCTAGAAAGTAACCAGCTCGGATTAGCTTTCCTTTGACTTTGCAGAGTGGAGTTGATAATTCGTTCACATCATAGATGTAAACAGTGTCCAGAATAGCGTTGACAGTTTTGTCATGCTTTGGCATAGGTGCTGTGATGACATTTGGAGTTTCTGGAGGATCGAACTCAATTTCACCAGCATCTATCAGATCTTGTATTTAATTTTTCAAGGCCCAGCAGTGATCTGCGTCATGTCCTGGACAGTTTGAGTGATAGGCACATGTCGCATCAGGGCGATAATTCGGAGAGGAAGTGTTGACATTCTTTGGAGGACCTCTTAAGGTGATCAGATCTGCTTTTAGCAAGTGCTGCAATGCCTGAGAGATTGGCATGTTGATTTTGGTGAAATTTCTTCTTGGTGCATCTGGTCGATGCGTATATTTTGGCTGTTGATCTTTTGGAGGTGCAGATGCGGAGATCAGAACTGCCCCTACAGATTGATGTTGCTCACTTTTGCGACTTTTCTGAATTTGTGTTGCATTGACCTCATTTCTCCCGCTGATGGGCCTTTTTGTAGTACCAGAGGAGGAACCTATTTGAAATTTTCCATTTTGAATGCCACTTTCGACACGTTCTCCGGTCAGTATCAGGTCAGTGAAACCTGATGATGAGCTTCCCAGCAAATGGCTATAGAAAGGGCCAGTTAAAGTGCCCATGAACATGTCAACTAGTTCGCGATCAGATAAGGGTGGTTGAACCCTTCCAGCCATATCTCTCCACTTTTGTGCATATCCTTTGAAACTTTCTTTTGGTCCCATAAACATGCCCCTTAGTTGAGTACGGGTTGGTGCAAGATCAGCATTGTATTGGTACTGTTTGTAAAAAGCAGCAGCTAATTCTTCCCAAGTATGAACCTTGGTATTTTCCAGCTGATAGTACCACTCGAGTTGTGTACCCGACAGACTTTCTTGGAAGAAGTGAATCCACAATTTGTTATCCATTGTATGAGGTTGTATCTTCCTCACATAGGATCTCAGATGTAGTTTCGGGCAAGAAACTCCATCATATTTTGCAAAGACAGGAATTTTGAATTTTGGAGGGATAACAACATCCGAGATGAGCCCCAGATCATTGAAATCTAAGCCAGGTATTTTTTGTATCTCCATAGCTTTCATACGGTCTTCCAGCTGTTGGTATTTGTCATCATCTGGTTCGTCCCCAGAATGATCATTTTCTTCATTTGAAGAGAGAGAGGGTTTAGCAGAACCCTGGTTGCTTTGATTGTCTTCTGGTTCATCATCACCGACTGTTTCAGGGATCGGTGGCTTTTTGAACTTTTTGACTGGAATTTTGATTTTCCTTTTCAGGTGACTCACGCCTACAGATCCTTTGGGCTTCTTTTTCTTCTTGATTATCAGGGCTTTCAATTCTTGTTGCCCCTTTGCCAGTTCCAGAATTGCCACTTGAACTTGGGCATTCTGTGCTTCGAGATTCTTGATGCTTATTTCAGATTCCATCTCTTCTGACTGAAATAAACAGCGAGAAGATGAGAAATCCGTCATGTGAACCTGTTATGCAATGTGTATGACTGGATGCCATGTGTATGCAATGTATGAAATGTATGTGCAATGTATATGAATGCAATGTATGAAATGTATATGCAATGCATGAGGTGAAATGTGTGTGCAATGTTTCAAGGATCTTAGAGTTTAGATTTGTTAAAGAAGAAACAAACGTTAGTTAATCAATTTATTTCTTTTTTTTTTGCTTCTTTTTTCTTTGCCTCATTTGGGCTTACAAGACAGAAATAAAATAAATGATCCTTCAGGTCTCCCGTGGACGCTTTCTCTTTGCCCCCAGGAATGTGTTGATCTGCTGTTCTTCTTGAAGCTGTCCGGTGAGCTCCAATATCCTTCTCTCATAGTCTTGACAGTATGATTTGAAGGTGTCTCTTTCCTCTTTGAGTTGAACCCAAGATTTTTGCAACTCTTCTAGGTCAGTTGGCATGTTCGGGTGTAGAATAACTTGAGGTTCATATCCTTCGACCTCTGGTTCAATAGTCACAGGTAGAACAGCGGGATATGGCATAAGGAGTTTCTGAGCATTAGTGCGGACCCATCTGAGGTAGGGTTCCATAGGAATAGAATTCCATTGCCCCAGAGTTTTGCTTTCTATTCTATAGACACTGCCCCATGCATGTATGAACCTTCGTCGGTGTCTATGAGAATCATTCTCGTAATCAAACACAATGCCATGGATAATCATGTCATGAGGACCGTTGCTCCTTGCATATCCGAATTGGCGTAGAGCTAAGGAGGGATTGTAAGTGATGCCTCCTTTGATGCCAAGGAGTGGCACATTAGGGTACTCTCCACAATGATCAATGATAGTAATGTCTCTTTGAAAGAAGTTGTTCCACCGGATATCTGAATGAGACAAAGACATAATCCTGCGAGACCATTGCATTCTTTGTTCATTTCTCAACACTGATCGGGGAAGATGAAATGTAAACCACCTAGCCAGTAGTGGTGTACAGCACATGAGAGTTCCTCGTTTCTTCATGGTACGAGTGTGTAGAGAATGTAGAATGTCTCCCAGCAATGTTGGTACCGGGTTACGGATTAGGAAAAGGTTGATGATGTGTACACTTATGAACTGGTCGGGATTAGGGAATAAAACCAACCCATAGATCAAAAGTGCCATAACTTCCTCAAAAGCTGGATAACTTTTGTTTTCTAGCAGTAGTCGAGCCTTTTCCAACAAGAACTTGGCAAGTAAACCCTTAACTCCACTCTTTGTTTCCCAATTGGACTCGATTTCTGATTTCCGCAGATGTAAAGCAGCAGCAATGACTTCAGGTTTTGGAATCCTTTCTAAACCAGTGAAAGGTAATTGATCTCGAATAGGTAATCCCATTAGTTCAGAGAATTCTTCCAAAGTGGGTACCAACTGGTAATCAGGAAAGGTAAAGCAATGATGTTCAGGGTCAAAGAACTGGAACAGGACCCGTATCATGTCTTCTTCAAATTTTGAGGTAACCAAATGGAGTAGGTGACCATGCCTTTCAGTGAATTGAACATTCCTGGGGAATTCTGACACTAAGTCTTTTAGTTCAGATGGTACCGTTGAGATGTTGATTCGGATGTAATCTCGGGTGGCGGGAGCCATTACCTGCAAAAACAAAGGTAAACTCTTTGATCCTTGAAGTGTTTGGTGCAAAAATGATATGCTTATGATGCAAACATGTGGCACACAAAAACAAATCAAACAATAGCCTTAGGTTTAAAGGCTTGCATGGAGCTGATAGGTGATACCCTTCCCATTGAAGTTGAGTTGGTTAAAACCTGTCCTAGAATAGCATTCGGGTTCTATGATCCTTGGAAGTAACATCTCAATACGGCGCTCGAGCGGCCGATCAAAATATTCCTCGAGGATAACTAACTTCGATCAATTTCAAAGCTAGCCACTTAATAGGCCACAAGTCAAGTTCAACTAAAAAGGTTCTAAGACAAATTAGTGTTTAATGACATTTCGGAAGCCTAATATACTCCTTGATCATTTTCAAGGGACATCAGTATAAACCAAAGTATCGCTTTAACGATGACTACCAGATCAACCGTATCGGTACATGCCGTACAGTTTCCTTGGTCTATTGTCATATACTTAAGGTATCTCGAGATTCGGGTTAGAATCTTTCACACAAGCAAAATACCCAAACAAACCTTTTGAAAAATAGAGCAATCAAGTCAAACAATTGAAAACATCGACCTATTCTCTTAAGGTAACCCCTTTTGAAAACATTTTGTTTTTGACAGTAATTCCCCAGCAGAGTCGCCAGTTCTGTGGACCTCCGTTTTTTTAATCCCGGGCCATACCTCTGATCTGTAGAGATACGTGAACTGACTCTTTTTTATCGCTTAATGCTTTCGCATTTTTTTGAAAATTCACAGAGTCGCCACCGACCTTTTATTTTATCCAATTAAGGAAAGGTTTATAAAAGACACAGAAAAAAGACCTTTAAGAAATTCTGGGTAAGGGGGTAGGTTATACAAAGGGAAGGTGTTAGCACCCTTTGTATCCATGGTTATCCATGGGCTCTTAAGTTTGCTTAGCTCACTTGTTTTTCGATCACTTTTCAATTGCTCTGAAATTGCTCATATGTGGTTTCAAATACTTTTGTAAATTGAATTTTGTAATGATCCGTGTGTGGATGTATACAAAATGCTTGTTTATCTTTCGAAAGATGTTTTGAAAAGAACGTTAACTTTGTAATAATCCGTGTTTGGATGTATACAAAGTATTGTCTTTTTTGAAAGTTTTGTTTTGAAAAACAACAGTGTATGAGAATTTTGTTTGTTTTGATTTTGAGCAAGCAAACTAGGAGGTCTACCCTGAGTTGTAAGGTCTTTATCCTATTTCCTTTAAAAATCTATCCTTTCACCGGATACAAACGCAAGGTTCGATTTTGTACTCAAAACAGTGGAATTTTGACTTTGATTTTGAAAAGAATGAGAAAGGGATTACCTGAAGAGGTGCAAGTGTGATGGTGTTTGGATTCAGATATTTTATCTTTGAAGTTAGTGATCTAACGGTTCAATTTTATCTTTGACATACACGCAGTTTATATATGCGGGGAATTAAAATGCGGAAATGTAAAGTGCGGAAAGTAAATCTACGCTATTACATCGATTGTGCAGGAAATGTAAACTAGCCTATTTACATGAATTTGACATCCTATACATTTATCTAGGAATTTAAATTGCAAGAAAAGTAAAAGGGCATGTTTCTTATCAGATCTTCTGCTTCCAGAAGATTCTCCTCTTTCAGACTTCTTAGAACTTCTGAAGTTCTTGAACTTCCTTTGTTTGCTCTTTCAGAGTTGGTTTACCCTTCTGGAGATCATGGACAGTTCATCTTCTTCTTCTTCTGATTCTGATTCTTCAGAATCCTCTTCTTCTGCCTGAAAAGCGTTAGTGCATTTTTTATTTAAAGATTTTAATGCAATAGACTTACCTTTCTTTTGAGGTTCATTAGCATCCAGCTCAATTTCATGACTCCTCAAGGCACTGATCAGCTCTTCTAAAGAGACTTCATTCAGATTCTTTGCTATCTTGAATGCAGTCACCATTAGGCCCCATCTTTTTGGCAAGCTTCTGATGATCTTCTTGACGTGATCAGCCTTTGTATACCCCTTGTCAAGAACTCTTAATCCAACAGTTAGAGTTTGAAATCTTGAGAACATTGTTTCAATGTTTTCATCATCCTCCATCTTGAAGGCTTCGTATTTCTGGATCAAGGCAAGAGCTTTGGTCTCCTAGACTTGGGCGTTTCCTTCATGAGTCATTTTCAATAATTCATATATGTCATAGGCAGTTTCTCTATTTGATATCTTCTCATATTCAGCATGAGAAATAGCATTCAGCAGAATAGTCCTACACTTGTGATGATTTTTGAAATGCTTCTTTTGATCATCACTCATTTCTTGTCTTGTGAGCTTTACACCACTAGCTTTCACTAGATGTTTGTAACCATCCACCAGAAGATCCCATAAGTCACCATCTAAACCAAGAAAGTAACTTTCGAGTCTATCTTTCCAATATTCATAGTTTTCACCATCGAATACTGGTGGTCTAGTGTAGCCATTGTTTCCATTTCCATTGTGTTGCTCAGCAGAGCCATATGTAGATGTAGGTGGTGGAGTTTCAGCCATCTTGACTTAGCGTTTTTCTCTTCCTGAATCTTTTCTAAATACGGTTAAGTGCTTGCACCTTAGAACCGGCGCTCTAATGCCAATTGAAGGATAGAAAAACACTTAGAAAGGGGGGTTGAATAAGTGTATGTAATACGATGAACTAACTTTATTTGAAATGTACGGTAAGCAAGAGTGGCCACCGACTTTTATTTTATCCAATTTTAGGAAAGGCTAAAAGAACATGAAAAGACCTTAAAAAGATTTTGAGTTCGGGGGGGTAAGTTATACAAAGGGAAGGTGTAAGGCACCCTTTGCATCCATGGTTTTCCATGGGCTCTTAATTGCTTAGCTCACTTTGTTTGTATTGTTTGAAAGAGTGTCGTGTGTGAATAGTAAAAAACTTCGTTAAGGACTTTAGCTTGTAAATAAGCGTAGCCTTGTTTTGAATAGTTTTGAAAGGAGGTGTGAAAAGTATTTTGAATTTTTGAATTTGAAAAGAAGAGCAAGCAATTAACAGCAACTACCCTAAGTTAGAAAAATTGTTCTTTTAGTCTTTCGGGCGAAAGGGTCTATCCATACCATGAGAGGGCAGGAAGTCTTTCAATTGGATATTGAAGGGTCATCGAGTTATCATTCTCCATAAGACTGTCCCTTGCCATAAAGAGGGTGTGGACCTCCGTTTTTTTAATCCCGGGCCATACCTCTGATCTGTAGAGATACGTGAACTGACTCTTTTTTATCGCTTAATGCTTTCGCATTTTTTTGAAAATTCACAGAGTCGCCACCGACCTTTTATTTTATCCAATTAAGGAAAGGTTTATAAAAGACACAGAAAAAAGACCTTTAAGAAATTCTGGGTAAGGGGGTAGGTTATACAAAGGGAAGGTGTTAGCACCCTTTGTATCCATGGTTATCCATGGGCTCTTAAGTTTGCTTAGCTCACTTGTTTTTCGATCACTTTTCAATTGCTCTGAAATTGCTCATATGTGGTTTCAAATACTTTTGTAAATTGAATTTTGTAATGATCCGTGTGTGGATGTATACAAAATGCTTGTTTATCTTTCGAAAGATGTTTTGAAAAGAACGTTAACTTTGTAATAATCCGTGTTTGGATGTATACAAAGTATTGTCTTTTTTGAAAGTTTTGTTTTGAAAAACAACAGTGTATGAGAATTTTGTTTGTTTTGATTTTGAGCAAGCAAACTAGGAGGTCTACCCTGAGTTGTAAGGTCTTTATCCTATTTCCTTTAAAAATCTATCCTTTCACCGGATACAAACGCAAGGTTCGATTTTGTACTCAAAACAGTGGAATTTTGACTTTGATTTTGAAAAGAATGAGAAAGGGATTACCTAAAGAGGTGCAAGTGTGATGGTGTTTGGATTCAGATATTTTATCTTTGAAGTTAGTGATCTAACGGTTCAATTTTATCTTTGACATACACGCAGTTTATATATGCGGGGAATTAAAATGCGGAAATGTAAAGTGCGGAAAGTAAATCTACGCTATTACATCGATTGTGCAGGAAATGTAAACTAGCCTATTTACATGAATTTGACATCCTATACATTTATCTAGGAATTTAAATTGCAAGAAAAGTAAAAGGGCATGTTTTTGGATTTTTTATGATTGATTTTAATTATAATTAATGCATGATTAATTAAATTAAAATGAAGAAAAAAGATGAAAATAGATTTAAACCTAGAAATTAAGTTTAAAATATGTACAAAATATTTGTTAATTAATTTTAAAACAAAACTAATTTTTTGGAATTTTTGGAATTGATTTGAAATTGATTTAAGTTAATTAAAACATAATTATGCAAATAATTATACAAATAATTAAAACTTAAAGATAAATGGTACTGGCCATTTATTGTAGAGTCCTATTCTATCGCTCTACAACTCCATTTTGCTGTGGAGTTCTAGGCAAGAGAAATCATGGGAAATACCATTTTCTTTGAAGTACTCCTCAAAGAATCTGTTCTCAAATTCGCCACCATGATAACTTCTGACCTTTATGATTTTACACTCTTTCTCAGATTGAATCTGAGTGCAGAAGTCAAAGAACGCTGAATGAGACTCATCCTTGTGTTTCAAGAACTTTACCCAAGTCCAGCGGCTATAATCATCTACGATGACTAATCCATATTTCTTCCCTCTGACAGAAGTTGTTTTGACTGGGCCAAACAGATCAATGTGCAGAAGTTCTAGCAGCCTAGAGGAAGAAACAACATTCTTAGACTTGAATGCAGGTTTGGAGAACTTTCCCTTCTGACATGCTTCGCAAAGAGCATCTGATTTATATTTCAGATTTGGGGGTCCTCTGACCAGATTTAGTTTGTTAATCTGAGAAATCTTTCTCAAACTAGCATGGCCTAATCTTCTGTGCCAGACCTATTGCTCTTCGCTAATAGACATAAGACAAGTTACCTTCAGATTCTTAAGATCTTGAAGATCAATCTTGTAAATGTTGTTCTTTCTCTTGCCTGTAAATAGGATTGAGCCATCCTTCTAATTTACAGCCTTACAAGACTTTTGATCAAAGATTATGTCATAACCATTGTCACTTAATTGAATTATGGACAACAAGTTATGAGCTAATCCATCTACTAGAAGAACATTAGTTATAGAATGAGAGTTACCAGTACTTATGGTTCCTGGGCCAATTATCTTGCCCTTATGATCTCCTTCAAACTTAACTTCTCCAGCAGATTTAAGCACCAGGTCTTGGAACATAGACCTTCTTTCAGTCATGTGTCGAGAGCACCCAGAGTCCAGGTACCATGACATGCTTTCCTTTGTCTTCTTTGCAGCCAGGGATATTTGCAGCGGGAATAATCTTTTCCTTAGGTACCCACATTTTCTCGGGTCCTATCTTGTTAGTTCTCCTCAAGTTCTGATTGAACTTGGGTTTAGCATTATAATTAACAGGAGGTACAACATGATATTCCTTAGGTTGAGTCACATGATATTTTCTAGGTTGTGTCACATGCTTCTTAGTGTGTGTAATGTGAAATCTTTTGGCATGTGATGTGAGCCTAATATCATGGGAGTGGCCATACTTGAACTGATCATACAATGGCTTTTATGTGATTTTCATATCATCTACAGGTTCAAGTTTGTATGGGGTATCACCCTCATAGCCAATGCCAACTCTCTTGTTTCCAGAAACAGCATATATCATAGAAGCAAGATGACTTCTACCAATACTTCTAGATAAGAATTTCCTGAAACTCAAGTCATATTCTTTAAGAATATGGTTCAGGCTTGGAATAGATTCTTCTGAACCAGAAAATGACTTAGCATCTTTGGATAGTTTTAAAACTTTTTCTTTAAGTTCAGAATTTTCTAACTCAAGCTTCTTAGTTTCGGATACAAAGAGCTTTCTTAGCTTTTTGTACTTGATACTAAGCTTAGCCTTGATTTCAAGAATTTCAGCTAAACTGGAAGCAAGCTCTTCTCTAGTTAGATCAGAAAATACCTCTTTAGAGTCAGATTCTGATTCTGATGTAGATTCTGCTTCATCATCCACAGTAGCCATCAGCGCAATGTTAGCCTGCTCGCCTTCAGAGTCTGATTCTGATTCTGATGAATCTGAATCATCCCAAGTTGCCATAAGACCTTTCTTCTTATGAAACTTCTTCTTGGGTTTCTCCTTCTAAAGCTTTGGACACTCACTCTTGTAGTGACCTGGCTAATTGCACTCGAAGCAAGTGACCTTCTTCTTGTCAGATCTTCTGCTTCCAGAAGATTCTCCTCTTTCAGACTTCTTAGAACTTCTGAAGTTCTTGAACTTCCTTTGTTTGCTCTTTCAGAGTTGGTTTACCCTTCTGGAGATCATGGACAGTTCATCTTCTTCTTCTTCTGATTCTGATTCTTCAGAATCCTCTTCTTCTGCCTGAAAAGCGTTAGTGCATTTTTTATTTAAAGATTTTAATGCAATAGACTTACCTTTCTTTTGAGGTTCATTAGCATCCAGCTCAATTTCATGACTCCTCAAGGCACTGATCAGCTCTTCTAAAGAGACTTCATTCAGATTCTTTGCTATCTTGAATGCAGTCACCATTAGGCCCCATCTTCTTGGCAAGCTTCTGATGATCTTCTTGATGTGATCAGCCTTTGTATACCCCTTGTCAAGAACTCTTAATCCAACAGTTAGAGTTTGAAATCTTGAGAACATTGTTTCAATGTTTTCATCATCCTCCATCTTGAAGGCTTCGTATTTCTGGATCAAGGCAAGAGCTTTGGTCTCCTAGACTTGGGCGTTTCCTTCATGAGTCATTTTCAATAATTCATATATGTCATAGGCAGTTTCTCTATTTGATATCTTCTCATATTCAGCATGAGAAATAGCATTCAGCAGAATAGTCCTACACTTGTGATGATTTTTGAAATGCTTCTTTTGATCATCACTCATTTCTTGTCTTGTGAGCTTTACACCACTAGCTTTCACTAGATGTTTGTAACCATCCACCAGAAGATCCCATAAGTCACCATCTAAACCAAGAAAGTAACTTTCGAGTCTATCTTTCCAATATTCATAGTTTTCACCATCGAATACTGGTGGTCTAGTGTAGCCATTGTTTCCATTTCCATTGTGTTGCTCAGCAGAGCCATATGTAGATGTAGGTGGTGGAGTTTCAGCCATCTTGACTTAGCGTTTTTCTCTTCCTGAATCTTTTCTAAATACGGTTAAGTGCTTGCACCTTAGAACCGGCGCTCTAATGCCAATTGAAGGATAGAAAAACACTTAGAAAGGGGGGTTGAATAAGTGTATGTAATACGATGAACTAACTTTATTTGAAATGTACGGTAAGCAAGAGTGGCCACCGACTTTTATTTTATCCAATTTTAGGAAAGGCTAAAAGAACATGAAAAGACCTTAAAAAGATTTTGAGTTCGGGGGGGTAAGTTATACAAAGGGAAGGTGTAAGGCACCCTTTGCATCCATGGTTTTCCATGGGCTCTTAATTGCTTAGCTCACTTTGTTTGTATTGTTTGAAAGAGTGTCGTGTGTGAATAGTAAAAAACTTCGTTAAGGACTTTAGCTTGTAAATAAGCGTAGCCTTGTTTTGAATAGTTTTGAAAGGAGGTGTGAAAAGTATTTTGAATTTTTGAATTTGAAAAGAAGAGCAAGCAATTAACAGCAACTACCCTAAGTTAGAAAAATTGTTCTTTTAGTCTTTCGGGCGAAAGGGTCTATCCATACCATGAGAGGGCAAGAAGTCTTTCAATTGGATATTGAAGGGTCATCGAGTTATCATTCTCCATAAGACTGTCCCTTGCCATAAAGAGGGTGTGGACCTCCGTTTTTTTAATCCCGGGCCATACCTCTGATCTGTAGAGATACGTGAACTGACTCTTTTTTATCGCTTAATGCTTTCGCATTTTTTTGAAAATTCACAGAGTCGCCACCGACCTTTTATTTTATCCAATTAAGGAAAGGTTTATAAAAGACACAGAAAAAAGACCTTTAAGAAATTCTGGGTAAGGGGGTAGGTTATACAAAGGGAAGGTGTTAGCACCCTTTTTATCCATGGTTATCCATGGGCTCTTAAGTTTGCTTAGCTCACTTGTTTTTCGATCACTTTTCAATTGCTCTGAAATTGCTCATATGTGGTTTCAAATACTTTTGTAAATTGAATTTTGTAATGATCCGTGTGTGGATGTATACAAAATGCTTGTTTATCTTTCGAAAGATGTTTTGAAAAGAACGTTAACTTTGTAATAATCCGTGTTTGGATGTATACAAAGTATTGTCTTTTTTGAAAGTTTTGTTTTGAAAAACAACAGTGTATGAGAATTTTGTTTGTTTTGATTTTGAGAAAGCAAACTAGGAGGTCTACCCTGAGTTGTAAGGTCTTTATCCTATTTCCTTTAAAAATCTATCCTTTCACCGGATACAAACGCAAGGTTCGATTTTGTACTCAAAACAGTGGAATTTTGACTTTGATTTTGAAAAGAATGAGAAAGGGATTACCTGAAGAGGTGCAAGTGTGATGGTGTTTGGATTCAGATATTTTATCTTTGAAGTTAGTGATCTAACGGTTCAATTTTATCTTTGACATACACGCAGTTTATATATGCGGGGAATTAAAATGCGGAAATGTAAAGTGCGGAAAGTAAATCTACGCTATTACATCGATTGTGCAGGAAATGTAAACTAGCCTATTTACATGAATTTGACATCCTATACATTTATCTAGGAATTTAAATTGCAAGAAAAGTAAAAGGGCATGTTTTTGGATTTTTTATGATTGATTTTAATTATAATTAATGCATGATTAATTAAATTAAAATGAAGAAAAAAGATGAAAATAGATTTAAACCTAGAAATTAAGTTTAAAATATGTACAAAATATTTGTTAATTAATTTTAAAACAAAACTAATTTTTTGGAATTTTTGGAATTGATTTGAAATTGATTTAAGTTAATTAAAACATAATTATGCAAATAATTATACAAATAATTAAAACTTAAAGATAAAATTATTCAAAATATGTACAAAATTAGTTTATAATATGTAAACAATATTTAACATGAAGAACGATTTTTTTTATGATTTTTTGATTGGTTAGAATAATTAAAAAGCAAATATATAAATATATACTAATTAATTATGCAAAATATTGAAATTATGAAGAAAATAAAATATTTTTATTTCAGAAAATAATATATTATTTTAGAAGTCTAAAAATATTTTTTGTGTATTTTTTGGATTTTTAAAACTATTTTTAATTAATTTAACAAAGAAATTAAAATAAAAATAAGAAATAAAAGGATACTGATCAGATGTGGAAATTAAATGAGGGAGTATGATGCGCATGCGTGTTCTGAGGCGTTGGATGAGCTGTTAAGCAAGATCAGATGGTCCAGACTTTGAGGCACATGGTACACGTTACACCTGCAAAACACTTGATTAGAGATAAATTTAAAAAAACACGCGCGCGCTTCTGAACCAATGGGAGGAAGACACGTCTTCGTCTTCAACCTTCAGACAAGGCCTTTAACAACGCTTTTGTAAAAAAGCGCTATAGTAAGTGAACCCTAATTCTGCAAAATAACGAATAGGGGTAAACAAGCAAATAAATTTGGCGCGATGGTACCATTCAACTCGTCTTGTTCCACTGAATTTAACCATGTCTTTAATTTGCTTTAATTTTGGCCCTATTGAAGAACCCTAATTTTGAGCTAAGAAAACCCTAAAATGGTATATGCTACAAACAGCCATTAAAATCCAATTGAAGCTCCAGAAACGACCAGAGCTTCAAACCAAACATAATTATGCATCTACATCTTGTTAAATATGCGTGTGTTATGAGATATAAGTTGGTTTTAGTTTGAACAAACCGTGGCCTATATAGCTCGATTCAATGAGGTTTAAGACCTGCAATTGATTGGAATAGTTTCAGTGAAGCTCAGAGATGATGTTTGAATGCTTAGTTTGTATTGAAATGGACTGAAATTAAAAACTCGAATTTGAATTTTCTTTGAATTTTTTCTAAGTGGTTACAAGTGTATATGAGCAAGGCTTTGTTTCTGATTCGTGTCTCTTTGTTACTGAAGCATGCTAGCCTATTTATAAGCATTGAGTGCTTAGAATTGAAGCTAAGAAGCAACTAGTTGCCTTTGTGGAATTCTTGCATTTTTTATATTAAAAGCTTTGAATTATTGACCAAGTCCTCTTGCCTTCAATGCATCTGCCTTGCTCTTCAATTCTCTGCAGAAAGATGAAGATTCCTTGGGTGAGTCATGCTTGGAAGTTAAGCTACCATTTATCCATCCATTTCCCTTTTAATTTTAATCTTAAAATAAGATAAAATCAAGCAAAAAATGAATAAAAATGGTGTGGGCTTAGTATTGGTCGTGGGAGGCCCATAACATCATGGAAATGATGTTTGAATGCTGAAAACTTGGCCCCATTTGGAAAAAATACATTTTTGAGCAATGTTGATTTCATGTATTTTCCCAAAATTTAGCCAACTTCAACAAGGTGTAAATCCTTCAATTTTTGTCATATGAAGGAGATCTTGCACTTTTTGGAAACCTCAAAGAGTCCTCTAACCAATGTCTTTGGTCTCATGTCAAAATGATTTTTGATGCTCCTTGTGTGTCCTTTTGAAAAAAGTGTCTTTTTGTTGAATTTGAAAATGACTTGTAATGTCTTTGATCATAATTTTCAAATGGTGAATCCAATGACCATGGGATCAATGGCATTTGAAAGATAATTGAATTTCCTTCAAGATGAGCTTTGGTTTGAATTTTTTGGATGAAGGATGAGAGAGTTATGATCAGTCAAAGTTGAGTTGACTTTTCAGGCAAAAACCCTAATTTTGAATCTTAGGGTTTTGTTGATTTTTGATCTTTCCTTGATGAATTATGATCATCCAATGATCAAATGATGAATCCTTTGACAAAATATGGACTTTGACAAAAAAATTCATTTTTGACTGTCTGTTGACTTTTTTGGTCAAACGGGTCGTCTGTTGACTGTTTGAGCTGCTGACGGTGCGTCTGAGTGAATTGAAGTTTGAAAATTTGTATGATGGTACTTTGAGATATATGGATGTGTATGAAATCCATTTGAGCTCTCAAAAACTTGTTGCTCCTGTAAAAACAAGAAAAACCCTGATTAGGGACTGTTTGTGTAGGAGACAGTTAAGCGTACCTGATTTTTGTGCAGTGCTGAGTTTCTGCTAATCGCGTGATATTCAGAAGACTTCTAGCACAAAGATCTTGGAATTTTGAATTGTGAAAGATTGATTTGATTGATGGTACAAAACACTGAGAATTGTACTGCCAGCAGTTTGGCTGTCAACTGACTGTTCAGGTATTGACGTAGCAGTTAGAGTGAAAAATCAACAGTCAAAGTTAATTTTCTTTTTTGTTGTTTTTGTTTTATGTGAAAAATGAAAGTTTATTTACATGACCTGTTAAAAAACATAGACATAATAAATAACTGATATTTACGGTATGCGGGCAAAATTACCGATAATAACCCTGAAAATCATTTAATGCACAGAAATAGGAATATTTGACTGGCAGAAAACACACAGAATATTATCTTAGTAATTAAGCAATTAAATAGTACAACATTTAATACTGACAGTACAAATATTACATACTATATTGAACAGTACGACGAATAAACGGTACATTTAAGAAATAAGAAATACTGCAAATTTCAGGAATGACGGTTAATGACCCATGCTATGAACAATAACATGTAGATGATTGGGAGTGCAACCATTGCAGGTCCACACTCTTCAGGACTATGCAGGCAGAAGAAAGTCATGATCACCGTAGCAATGGTGATGACTGTAAGAAACAGTGTCTCTATCCACTTTGCCATTCTTGTCAGGGAAGAAGAGAAAATAGATATGAGGTAGGAATTTGAAAGGTGAGTTAGAATTTGATGTGAGATTTTTATGAGAAAATGAGAGGTATTTATAGAATGGAAAGGAGGATAGAGACGTTGGGGAATGATGTGATTCCGTACAAAAGGAAAATTTGAGTGGAAGTAAGATTTGAAAGAAAGTGGAGATAGTGTTGGGAAAAAGAGAGATGTGATTTTTGAAAAAGAGATTTGAAAAGATTTTTGAAAATAATGGAATATAGTACAAAAATTAGTGGGAAACAAAAGATAATAATAATCTACTTGTTACCAGTACAGTCTGAGTTTCCTGATTCTGCGCCTGCAAAAAGATTTAACTCTGTACCAATTGCGTCAGTACTATTTATCTGTAAATAAATAAATAGCATGTGTGAAGTAATAAACAGTATTTGGCGTTTGCGTAAGAATAAATTCAACTGCAAGCCAAATTACTGTATAAGAAAAATTCTAAAAACTAAGTATTTCATATGTCAGGATATTTGTTGAAATAAAAATCCATGATTATATGAGACTCTTAATTTTCAGATTGGAGTTTTCTTGAAAAAAGATGCGGGCAAATTTTGGGGTATAACAGAGGGCAGGTAGTCTAAGGGAAGGATATAATAGTCATTAATCTTTTTAGGCATCATGCGAGGATACCTTAGCAATTGAGACAATCATCATGTTTCCGAGGCAACATCGAGGGAGTTTCAATAACTTTAAAGGCAGCAGGCAACATTGCTTTAGGTATCCTCGGAATCGAGGGACTTGACTATTTAGTATACTTAGAGGCAACAACGTAACAATATAAGGCAACAGGAAACAAGAAGGGTTACCCTAAAGGTGTGCGGGTGCACAATCATGCGGTTAACTTCGATGACATTTATCTTGTAATTAGGTGATCTACGTTCAATTCATGGTTACCACTCCCTAAATTACTAACCACGCAATAATAAAATAAAGGGGGAAATAAAATTTCCTACGCTATTACAATAAACACCTGCGGGGATGGGGGAAAGTAAAAGGCAGAAAAATAAGAGGGATCAATAATTAGTTTTGAACATATTCGAACGCTTTGATTTTCCTCGAACCCTCGATTGACTCTGAAAATTAAAAGGAAAATAATAGGGTGAGTGTAGGAGGGATTCATTGATTATTCGAGGCAAACCCTATTTTAGGCAAAAAGGCAAAATAAAGATTAAAACAAAAAAGGATTTAGAACTTAGCTTTTTTGATCTGATGGCGCGTGGCTGAAGGTTCATGGTTAATCCTGAAAATTAGCCACGAAGAAGAAAAAATGTTAGTGCATTAAAGATCTCAACAATTATAATATAACAGATCAAAAATTAAAATGGTAATAATTTAGGCCAACAAATAAAAGGCAAGGCAGAAAGCAAACTCTGAATGGGCCAAAAGTTAACCATAGTTAATAGAAGAAAATAGGTAATACCTAAACTAGGGCTAATGGGCAACACCTACCAGTAATAGAATTTTTTAGGATTCATGGAGAACAGTGATTAATAATCATGATGAAAAAATAGTTGATCAAAATAAAATCAGGATTTAAATTATTAAAATAATTAATTTAATAAAAAAACTAATTATAAACCTAACCCTAATTAATTAAAATTATCAACTTAAATAAAATTAACTAAAATTATTTTTATATATAAAATAAAAAAGGAGGTTGTATTTCAAAGAAATAGTTAGAATAATTTTTTATAAGAAAAACTAAGCAAAGGAATAAATAAATAAAAAGATTGATGTAATAAAAAATGAAAATAAAAAAAAATTAAAAGAGACTTAGCTCTAATTAAGTGTGATGAGCCTCTGATGGTGCATGGTGCAACTGCGTGATCTGGGATGATGGATTAATCATCCTGAGAATCTGATGGCTGCGAGAGGAGGCGTATGGTAGACCCTCATAGAAGGTGCACACGGAACCTGCATGATTAATTCATTGAAAAAATATGTTTGGGGTGCTGGGAATCGAACCCCAGTCATCATGATCACCAACACGCTTCCATTTGCCAACTGTACTGCTTCTGGTTGCTGATAATAATATCAAATACAACAAAGAAATATAATAATAAGGGTTAATTGAAAAAGTCAAAAAAATCCACTCAGCCTGGCCCCACATGAATGTGCGCGAACCAATGAGCAAAGGAGAGAGTGGCTGAGTTGGTTGACCAGCGAATCACGTTCTCCCACGCGTGGTCAAGGAGTCCAAGCTCCTATTCATTATCTTCTTCCTCTTGACCTGCGGTATTTCTTGCGAATGTAGCTTCGGAATTACCTGCGGATTTCTCTGCAGGTCTTTCTTCCTCCATGGAACCTGCAAAATAACAATAGAAAACGCATACACAGGACCCTGTCCACCTAATTCAATGGCTCTGAGTCCATTGGAGGCATTAGTTTGCCCTGAAACCTTCTGAAAATAGGAGTACGCAACAAACAAAGGAACTTTCCCTAATCTTGGTGAAACACCACCTGCGTGCCCAAGCTTGATTTTATCAGTTTTACTCTTCCCCAAACATTGCCATGAACTCAATCAAAGTATTAGATCGCTTAAAATCACGTTAGAATGTGAACCACGAAAACTTCAAGAATATGCATGAATATGTCAAACATGAAACTCACATATTAATGATTGTTATGTACTACAAAGAGTATAGAGTTGTTCTGCAGTACCTGGTGAACGAGATAGGATCAAGATTTGGCCCTGTAAGGGGTTGCTCCTTGAGAAAAGAATCTTTGCATTTTTCTTGATTTTCTTTGCAATTTGGAACCCTAGTCCCATCACCTTATTTTCTTCCCCTTATTCTGAATAACTTTGCCCTTATATAGAGGGAAGAATTAGGTTAAAAAGAATGGAAAGAAATCATGCCCTTGGAAAGATTGAAATTTGATTTGAATTAAGTTCAAAATTTTCTATTTTTGCACTATATCTTTCCTATCATCAAACCAATGAATTTCAATAATTTAAATTATATATAATATTCATGATTTAATTGGAAAAATAATCTTTGAGAATCCCTTGAATATCTTCATTATTTAATTAATTAAGTTTGATTTTTAATGGATAAAAATCAAAAATAAATGAAATAAATAAAAGAATAATGCATGGATTGGTTTATTGGTCGTGGACCATGTTAGAAACAAGTTCCTAACATAAAAGGGTAAGCCCATTTAGAAGAAAATCTTTTTTTCTCAATATTGACTTTATGCGCTTTCTCCAAAATTGGTCAACTTCAACAAGTCATAACTCATTCAATTTTTGTCGTATGGAGATGTTCTAGGACTTTTTGGAAAGCCCAAGATGTCTTCTACAAGCCACTTTGGAACATATTTTGCATTTGGAGATTTTATCTTGATGATATAGCTCCTGACAAAAAACAGCTTTTTGCGATCTTTTAGAAGGACAAGTAATGTATGGGCTCATATCTCTTATGCGGAAGCATTTCTTGACCTTGGTCCCAACATCAAAGTTGTAGGGGATAAAATTTCCTTGAGAATGAGCTTTGGTTGAGGGATATCTGAGAAAGTATGAGAGAGTTATGGCTGGTCAAAGTTCGGTTGACTTTTACCTAGGAACCCTAATTTAGCAACTTTGTACTTTTGATGATTTCTGAGCTTTCCTTGATGCGTAATGATCAATCCTTGATCAAATGATGAATGATACTTCATAATGAGAATGTTGACAAAAAATCATAAGTTTTGACTGTGGTTTGACCATAGTTTGACTTTTAAGCCAACCAGTCGATTATTGATCGTTTGGACCATTGTTTAGGAGATAAGTGAGTGTGCCCGATTCTTGAGCAGTTGGATAAATGTTTTAAGGGAGATTACCTAAAAAGGCTGAGATACGTCTTAAACAAGACTCTCCTAGAAAGGCTCTTGGAAAGGATATGATACGTCTTAAACAAGACTACCTAGAAAGGCTCCTAGAAAGGATATGAATACATCTTAAACAAGACTACCTAGAAAGGCTCCTACAAAGGATATGAATCATCTTAGAAAAGATTACCTAGAAAGGCTCCTAGAAAGGATATGATACGTCTTAAACAAGACTACCTAGAAAGGCTCCTAGAAAGGATATGAATCATCTTAGAAAAGATTACCTAGAAAGGCTCCTAGAAAGGATATGATACGTCTTAAACAAGACTACCTAGAAAGGCTATGAAATGTCTTAAAGAAGACTACCTAGAAAGGTTCCTAGAAGGGATGATAAATGTCTTAGAGAAGACTACCTAAAAAGGTTCCTAGAAAGGATATGAAACATTTTAGAAAAGATTACCTAGAAAGGATGAGAAGTTCTTTGATTGTTTCTGAATTATCTTTGAAGAAAGACCCGGAATGAAGTATCTGAATTGTATTTGTCTTGAATGAGTGTTGAGATTGAATCGTTGATACGATTGTATTTGCACCGCACTTGGATGATAATATTCTTTTGATTATGAAGTGACCTGAAAAGGAAAGATTAGTTTTATGCAATGTCATGATGCATGTATTGAGATTATCGAAATAAACGAGAGTATTGTATGTTATGCATGTATTTATGAATGATACAGGGATGGACTATATAGTCGGAGCATATTGATAACTCTTGTATAGCAGCTGCTACTTAAGAAAATAAATCTCTGTGTGTTACTGGAGAAGATGGCAAGAGGATTGAGAATTCCTGTCTTTCGTTAGATAATATCTAGCTGGGGATTTTTTATTTTGCTTGGGGATGAGAGAAGCTTGAGTGATCTGACCCTGATGTACCTTGGGGACAAGAGAGGTGAATAACCCTATTTGGAGAAGAGAATAGTATCGTGGAACCGGCAGTGTCGAAGATGTAAACTCAGTTGAGGAACTAAGTCTTTGTTGGGACGAGAACAATTGAAGATATCTTCTTAATGCTTACTTTGTGGGGATATGATCCTGTGTAACCGGCTTTGTGGAAAGGCATGAATGCTTTGAATATTGCCCCCAGTGATTTATAGCTCTTGCCATTCCTGGACTTACATTGATTAGGACATACCACTGAGTAGTGATCAAGATGTCAAACTGGACTTGCATATATTTGCCCCTGCTAGTAGGGACTTTTTGGGAAGATTCGCCTCGCGAGGACTTTATGAGATGTGCACTATGGGCGACATGCCCCTGGTAATCCTAGGCCCAAGACAATGTCCCATGTTGATTAGGAAGTAGCTTCAGATCTACTTGGATGCATGCCCTTGATTGTTTTGGCATCCTTGAGAGATTCTCGGAATCTTGACTTGATTTCCCCAAATTGATCGGGAAATAGTTTGAAACCCACTTGGGATGCATGCCTTTGACTATTTGGCATTTGAGAGATTCTTGGAATCTTGACTTGATTGCCCCAGATTTATTGGGCAAAACGTGTCATGCCCCTTGTATACGTAGGAGACATTGCTTCTTGAAGTGATATTTGTTGGTCGGGGCAACTTTGAGTCATTAGTCATACCCTGTGCAAATTATTTCTGTTGCTAACATTTGAAATTATGAAGCAGAATATGTTTAATAATGAATTCATGAGATGCAATGCATACGTATGTCTTGAGTTTTTGAAAAACATTAAAACAGGAGATGTAAAAGCGTGATGTGATTTTGTAAAAACAAGATATCAACTTAGCATTTATGGCAAACCTTAAGGAGTCAGGATACCTTTTTGGGGACATTATGCTTTCGAACTAACCACACTTTAGTTTGGACTTTCAAGGGTTGTAACGTGGCTTGGTTCACGGTTTAAGAAACAAAGGATAATGGCTCGAAAATTTATTTGTACCCAGCCCAATCTTCGTGATGTTCTTCGATCCTATGCTCAGTTAACTTTGCGTTTAAGCCTTAGCAAAGCTTGAGGTTGTAACCTTGACATTTGATGATGGTTGAAGCACCAGAAGTTTATTTGGACAGTCAGTCGTCCTTCTTTTGTAATTCTTTTTGCTTTCGTCGAGGATTTGTAGTGACCTCTTTTTTTGACTTTGTTGCCTCTAATTTTTGCCTGAACTGTTTATTTTGAGATTACGGTCAGCGGGATGTTTCTATTTTTGATAAGTCTCCTTCATAGGTTTTGACTTTAACTTTTTTTTTATAGATGTTGACTGCCTATCTTAATGATTCAGGAAACTATCATTATTTGCGTAAACGACAGCTAGTACAATTGAGTTAACTGAGTAACTACCCTGCCCCAGGTTATGATTAAAGGGTTTCAATTTGCACGTGAAGGAAAACTTCTACACCTTAGGCTCAAAGGGGTTGACGAGGGATTAACATCCTTATATCTCCACTGTTTAGGAATTGAAACAATGCCTGTACATCGTCAGCATAGTCTGTTCAAAAGCATACTGTGTGAGGTTGCAGTATCGTTTTCGTCATCCTCCCTAAAAAGGCTTACAGCTTTAGCAGGAGTTGAGTATCATAAAACATATGCAAAATAAAGATGCAATTTAAAATGAGTTATAGCGAAATAATTTTTTCAAGACAAACGTATGCAATGCACTGATGATGATTATTGAAACAGATAATGTCTATCATAAGTCGAATGTTTTAAACAAACAAAAAAGAAACTTGCAAATGGAAGTAGATCTAATGATCCAAAAGTTCGTCCGTCTAGACATTAATCAGCCTTGTCATGGTTAGGCATGGGAGCAGTGATCTCCATAGGGGTCTTAGGAGGATTGAAATCAGCATCGATCATGTCTTGGATCTTGATCTTTAATGCCCAGCAGCTATCGATATCGTGCCCGGGACTATTGGAATGGTAGGCACATCGCACGTTTGGATTGTGTTTAGCAGAGGAAGTGTTGATGTGTTGAGGAGGATCCCTCAAAGTAATCATTCCTGCCTTGAACAAATGTTACAACGCCTGATCTAATGACATGTTAATCTTAGTGACTCGACGCTTAGGTGCGCCTAGCTTGTGTCGTCATTGTGTAAGTGGTGTAGAGATTCAGAGTATCCAGGGTTTGAGCTTTCAGAATGTATATCTGATAAGAATGTTTCAGAACGTCCGGGGTTCAAGCTTCCGGAATGTATATCTGATTGGAACTTTCAGAATGTCTGGGGTTCAAGCTTCCGGAATGTATATCTGATTGGAATGTTTCAGAAGTCTGGGGTTCAAGCTTCCAAAATGTTCATCTGATTGGAACTTTCAGAATGTCCGGGGTTCGAGCTTCCGGAATGTATATCTGACTGGAATGTTTCAGAAGTCTAGGGGTCAAGCTTCCAGAATGTTCATCTGATTGGAATGTTTCAGAAGTCTGGGGGTCAAGCTTCCAGAATGTTCATCTGATTGGAATGTTTCAGAAGTCTGGGGGTCAAGCTTCCAGAATGTTCGTCTGATTGGAATGTTTCAGAAGTCTGAGGTCAAGCTTCCAGAATGTTCATCTGATTGGAATGTTTCAAAAGTCTGGGGGTCAAGCTTCCAGAATGTTCGTCTGATTGGAATGTTTCAGAAGTCTGGGGGTCAAGCTTCCAGAATGTTCATCTGATTGCAACTTTCAGAATGTCCGGGGTTCGAGCTTCCGGAATGTATATATGACAGAGATTGATTTGTTGATGGTATTTGTCTGACTAGTTGGTCGACCTGGAAGGCAAAGTTAGTTCTATGTGACGTTATGAATGCAAATGCAATCTTTTCACGGATCTTTAGGAATTTAGTGAGCAACATTAGAAAATGATTTGGTCGTGTCTTTGTCTGAAGAATTCTGATTCTTGGACGTTCTTCTATGGGAATCAAGCTCACCATATCCAGTGGGTCATAGCCTCGTATTCGGGGATACTTTTGAATTTGAAGGTACATGGCTAGAGGAAAATAAATCCTCTTGCCCCTTGATAGGTGCCGAGCCTTTTAATTGGAAGGTATGTGGCTAGAAGAAAATAAATCCTCTTTGCCCCTTGATTAGGAATTCAGTCCTTGATAAGAGTACCTGAAATTATGCGCCCTAAATCCCTAAGATCCTTGAAAAGGTTAGTTAAATCATGTTATGTTATGATGTCATGATGTCATAAATGTTATGCGAATGCAGTTCATTAGGCACAGCGTGAGATAGTAAGGGCAAACAAGACCTTTAACAAAACCTGCAAGGAAACAAAGGTTAGTGGCAAACACAAACAAGTCACACAAGTGCCCTTAGGTTTAGAGGCTTGCATGAAGTTCGTAGGTAAGTACCCTCCCCACTGAAGTTTAGTTGGTTCAACCTGTCCTATATAAAGATCGGGTTCTAGGGAGCTCATATCATTGACCTTTCTCGAAGGCGCTTATCTCAGTTTGGCAATCGAATCACCAACCGAGAAGGTCCTGAAAGTCCAGTCCATATGAGTGTAGCTTCGAATATCAACCAACTTCAGTCGGAACCAAAGCCAGCCATCTCGCTACTTTCTAATAGGCCAAAGTCAAGTTCAACTAGGGTTATAGGGGCAAATCAGTGCTTAATGACACCACGCAGCAGACAAGTGTTTCCTCAAGTCAGATCCCTAGGAACACCAGAATAAACCAATTTCTCACACTAACGATGGCCACCATATCAACCACATCAGTATACGCTGTGCAGTCTCCTTGGTCTCATGCCATTTACCTAAGGTGCTCAAATCCGGGTTAGGATCTTTCACACAAGTAAATACCCAAAATAGCCTTTGAAATATAAAGCAAACAAATCAAACAATTTAAAGTGATCCTAGACTCTAAGGTAACCCCTCTTTTATTCGAAAGCATCCCCAGCAGAGTCGCCAGTTCTGTAATACGGTGAACTGACTTTATTTGAAATGTACAGTAAGCAAGAGTCGCCTCCGACTTTTATTTTATCCAATTTTAGGAAAGGCTAAAAGAACAGGAAAAGACCTTAAAAAGATTTTGAGTTCGGGGGGTAAGTTATACAAAGGGAAGGTGTAAGGCACCCTTTGTATCCATGGGATCTTAATTGCTTAGCTCACTTTATTTGAATTGTTTGAAAGAGTGTCATGTGTGAATAGTAAAAAACTTCGTTAAGGACTTTAGCTTGTCAATAAGCGTAACCTTGTTTTGAATAGTTTTGAAAGGAGGTGTGAAAAGTATTTTGAATTTTTGAATTTGAAAAGAAGAGCAAGCAATTAACAGCAAATACCCTAAGTTAGAAAAATTGTTCTTTTAGTCTTTCGGGCAAAAGGGTCTATTCATACCATGAGAGGGCAGGAAGTCTTTCAATGGGATATTGAAGGGTCATCGAGTTATCATTCGCCATAAGACTGTCCCTGGCTATAAAGAGGGCAGGTAGTCTAAGGGAAGGATATAATAGTCATTAATCTTTTTAGGCATCATGCGAGGATATCTTAGCAATTGGGACATTCATCATGTTTCCGAGGCAACATCGAGGGAGTTTCAATAACTTTAAAGGCAGCAGGCAACATTGCTTTAGGTATCCTCGGAATCGAGGGACTTGACTATTTAGTATACTTAGAGGCAACAAGGCAATAATATAAGGCAACAGGCAACAAGAAGGGTTATCCTAAAGGTGTGTGGGTGCACAATCATGTGGTTAACTTCGATGACATTTATCTTGTAATTAGCTGATCTACGTTCAATTCATGGTTACCACTCCCTAAATTACTAACCACGCAATAATAAAATAAAAGCATAAATAAAATTTCCTACGCTATTACAATAAACACCTGCGAGGATAGGGAAAGTAAAAGGCAGAAAAATAAGAGGGATCAATAATTAGTTTTGAACATCTTCGAACGCTTTAATTTTCCTCGAACCCTCGATTGACTCTGAAAATTAAAAGGAAAATAATAGGGTTAGTGTAGGAGGGATTCATTGAATATTCGAGGCAAACCCTATTTTAGGCAAAAAGGCAAAATAAATATTAAAACAAAAAAGGATTTAGAACTTAGCTTTTTTGATCCGATGGCGCGTGGCTGAAGGTTCATGGTTAATCCTGAAAATTAGCCACGAAGAAGAAAAAATGTTAGTGCATTAAAGATCTCAACAATTATAATGTAACAGATCAAAAATTAAAATGGTAATAATTTAGGCCAACAAATAAAAGGCAAGGCAGAAAGCAAACTCTTAATGGGCCAAAAATTAACCATAGTTAATAGAAGAAAATAGGTAAAAACCTAAACTAGGGCTAATGGGCAACACCTACCAGTAATAAAATTTTTTAGGGTTCGTGGAGAACAGTGATTAATAATCATGATGAAAAAATAGTTGATCAAAATAAAATCAGGATTTAACATATTAAAATAATTAATTTAATAAAAAAACTAATTATAAACCTAACCCTAATTAATTAAAATTATCAACTTAAATTAAATTAACTAAAATTATTTTTATATATAAAATAAAAAAGGAGGTTGTATTTCAAAGAAATAGTTAGAATAATTTTTTATAAGAAAAACTAAGCAAAAGAATAAATAAATAAATAAAAAGATTGGTGTAATAAAAATTGAAAATAAAAAAAAATTAAAAGAGACTTAGCTCTGATTAAGTGTGATGAGCCTCTGATGGTGCATGGTGCAACTGCGTGATCTGGGATGATGGATTAATCATCCTGAGAATCTGATGGCTGCGAGAGGAGGCGTATGGTAGACCCTCATAAAAGGTGCACACGGAACCTGCATGATTAATTCATTGAAAAAATATGTTTGGGGTGCTGGGAATCGAACCCCAGTCATCATGATCACCAACACGCTTCCATTTGTCAACTGTAATGCTTCTGGTTGCTGATAATAATATCAAATACAACAAAGAAATATAATAATAAGGGTTAATTGAAAAAGTCAAAAAAATCCACTCAGTCTGGCCCCACATGAGTGTGCGCGAACCAATGAGCAAAGGAGAGAGTGGCTGAGTTGGTTGACCAGCGAATCACGTTCTCCCACGCGTGGTCAAGGAGTCCAAGCTCCTATTCATTATCTACTTCCTCTTTACCTGCGGATTTCTCTACAGGTCTTTCTTCCTCCATGGAACCTGCAAAATAACAATAGAAAACGCATACGCAGGACCCTGTCCACCTAATTCAATGGCTCTGAGTCCATTGGAGGCATTAGTTTGCCCTGAAACCTCCTGAAAATAGGAGAACGAAACAAACAAAGGAACTTGCCCTAATCATGGTGAAACACCACCTGCCTGCCCAAGCTTGATTTTATCGGTTCTACTCTTCCCCAAACATTGCCATGAACTCAAACAAAGTATTAGATCGCATAAAATCGCGTAAGAATGTGAACCACGAAAACTTCAAGAATATGCATGAATATGTCAAACATGAAACTCACATATTAATTATTGTTATGTACTACAAAGAGTATAGAGTTGTTCTACAGTACCTGGTGAACGAGATAGGATCAAGATTTGGCATTGTAAGTGGTTGCTCCTTGAGAAAAGAATCTTTGCAATTTTCTTGATTTTCTTTGCAATTTGGAACCCTAGTCCCTTCACCTTATTTTCGTCCACTTATTCTGAATAACTTTGCCCTTATATAGAGGGAAGAATTAGGTTAAAAAGAATGGAAAGAAATCACGCCCTTGGAAAGATTGAAATTTGATTTGAATTAAGTTCAAAAATTTCTATTTTTGCACTATATCTTTCCTATCATCAAACCAATGAATTTCAATAATTAAATTATATATAATATTCATGATTTGATTGGAAAAATAATCTTTGAGAATCCCTTGAATATCATCATTATTTATTTAATTAAGTTTGATTTTTAATGGATAAAAATCAAAAATAAATGAAATAAATAAAAGAATAATACATGGATTGGTTTATTGGTCGTGGAACATGTTAGAAACAAGTTCCTAACATAAAAAGATACGCCCATTTAGAAGAAAATCTTTTTTTCTCAATATTGACTTTATGCGCTTTCTCCAAAATTGGTCAACTTCAACAAGTCATAACTCATTCAATTTTTGTCGTATGGAGATGTTCTAGGACTTTTTGGAAAGCCCAAGATGTCTTCTACAAGCCACTTTGGAACATATTTTGCATTTGGAGATTTTATCTTGATGATATGGCTCCTGACAAAAAACAGCTTTTTGCGATCTTTTAGAAGGACCAGTAATGTATGGGCTCATATCTCTTATGCGGAAGCATTTCTTGACTTTGGTCCCAACATAAAAGTTGTAGGGGATCAAATTTCCTTGGGAATGAGCTTTGGTTGAGGGATTTCTGAGAAAGTATGAGAGAGTTATGGCTGGTCAAAGTTCGGTTGACTTTTACCTAGGAACCCTAATTTAGCAACTTTGTACTTTTGATGATTTATGAGCTTTCCTTGATGCATAATGATCAATCCTTGATCAAATGATGAATGATACTTCATAATGATAATGTTGACAAAAAATCAGAAGTTTTGACTGTGGTTTGACCATAGTTTGACTTTTAGGCCAACCAGTCGATTATTGATCCTTTGGGCCATTGTTTAGGAGATAAGTGAGTGTGCCCGATTCTTGAGCAGTTGAAGATCATATGAGTCAAAATATTTTGAAATATGATGGGCAAATTTCGGGTTATGACAGTGTAGCTTAAAAACTCTTAAGATAAAAACAATTTGCACAATGATTTTTATCCTGGTTCGTTGTTAACTAAACTACTCCAGTCCACCCCCTTGGAGTGATTTACCTCACCTGAGGATTTAATCCACTAATCAATCTTGATTACAATGGTTTTCCACTTAGATACCCTCTAAGTCTTCTAGAGTATTCTGATCACAACTTGATCATTCTAGGAAATCAATGCTTAGATACCCTCTAAGACTTCTAGAGAATCCGATCACAACTTGATCTTCTCTAGTTCCTTTACAAATGAATGTAAACAAATTCTTATAAGAGTTACAATGCTTCTTAATAAGCTATAATCACAACTATGATTCATCTTCCAAAAAACCCAAGCAACCTTGAAAAGTAAAGCAATCAAAACAAAAAAATTGGTGATCTAAGCCCTTAGGTAAACCCCTCTTTAGAGACTCCCCAGCAGAGTCGCCAGTTCTGTAACTCGGTGAACTGACTTTTATTTTTATAAGCAACCAATGTTGCGGTGAGCAAGAGTTACCACCGACTTTTATTTTGTCCAACATATTGAAAGGGTAAAAAGAACAGAAAAAGACCCTTTCTTAAGAAAATGGGCTCGGGGGTAGATTATGAAAAGGGAAGGTGTAAGCACCCTTTTCATCCGTAGTTGTCTACGGGCTCTTAATTTACTTAGCTCAATGTTTGTTTTGTTTGATTTAAATTGAAAAGGGACTTAAGGACTTTAGCGTAAATGCGTAGCCTTAGTCTTTGAAAAAGTATTGAAAAAAAGGTTTTTAATCGAGCTAGGCATATTAAGAGCACTACCATAAATTAGTCTTTTTCTAAGCTTTTTATCCTTCTAAGAAAGGGGTAGGGCTATCCTTACCATTTAGGGTAGGTAGTCCTATTGATTGGACGTTCGGGACAATCAACGGGTCATCGAGGTCGTTGAAAGCAACAGGTAGAGGTACCTTTAGCAAGTTTGAAGGGACGATCGTCACTTTTTCGTAGTCAACAAAAGTTCATCGGGGGACTTAGTGACGATTTTATATTGAGGGACCTTTGCTAATGGGTACCTCTACATTTCGAGGGACACGACCTTATCATCGAAGGCAACCGAGAGGGGCGAACCCTAGAGGTGAGTGTGTGAACAAGTAAAAGGAGTGTGTTATTTTCAGTTATTTTAATCTTGATGTTAGTGAGCTAACGATTGATTGATTAGTCTTGTCATACAAACCCTAATTACTAGCAATTGCATATGTACAGAAAATTAAAGTGCGGAAATTAAATCATACGCTATTACATGGCTTCGGGATGGGGGATTACAAACTTAAACGAATGGGAGATGAAACCTATTACAATTATTACAATAAACTTGAACGGAGATTCAAGCGGAAATAATAAAAGTATAAATATACGAATGTCCCCAAGAATAGTTCAATATGTCAAACGTACCTCGCAATAAAAAAAATATTAGCAACATAAATGAAATAGAAACACCAAATAATATGATACATACTAAGAAGTTTCTAATTAAAACAAGAAAAATTCTCATAAAATACAAAATTAAATTTCTGAATTGAAACAAAAATATTTACGTAGCGTATTTTAAACTAAAACGACAATTGAATATTTTTATGGATGTTAATTCTCACTACTATAAAATTAAAATTTCAAAATCCTATTATGATAAAAAACTAAAGTTAAACGTTAGTAGTAATCTCCATAAAATGTGATTAGTTGACAACCCAATGCCCTTTATATTAAAACCACAAATTAAGTCAATATTTTATATTAAAACCATAAGTTAAGTCAATATTAAAATCAAAAATAGAATAAACTCATATTAAAAAATGGTTAGACTTTTTCAACCTCGTGGTTACACACCAATACATACGGCAACACCTAGGGGTGGCAAAATGGGCCGGGGCCCGCCGGGCCGCCCGCGCACCTGCCAAAATTTGGCGGGTTGGGTTGGAATTTTAGGCTCGCCGCTCGCCAAAGCCCGCCCCGCCAAAACCCGCCGCCCGCCATACCCGCCCCGCCAAAGCCCGCTGCTCGCCAAAACCCGCTCCTCCTCCAAAACTCACTCTTTTTTTAGTTAATTCAAGTAATTGCAATTTTTGATGGTTTATTTTATACATTTATTTATAAATATATGTAATATTTTTTAGAGTAAATTTGTTAAAAAATTACTTTTATAAAAAATTATTTAAAAAAATAAGTGAAAAGTATAATTAAAAGGTAAAAAAAGCATATTAATCTATTAAAAAAATATAAATAAAAATAGGCGGGTAAGCCCGCCGCCCGCCATCTTGGCGGAGCGGACATGATTTTGATGCCCATTTTACTTGGCGGGCATGCCCGCCCCGCTCGTTTTTTGACGAGCATAAGGCGGGTCGGGCGGCGGGCGGGGCGGGCGGCCCGTTTTGCCACCCCTAGCAACACCTGTCAATATTATTTTCCTAAAAAAAAACAAAATATGAGCAATAAATAATCAAAGAGAGAAGACACATCATACTTTACTGAGTTTTATCTCCTTCGCTCTCTTCTATTCTCATCTTCACGGTGGTGGATTTGACAGTGAGCGGCGGTGCTGTGGTGGTGTTCATCAGAGGATGACCGGCCGTGGAAGTGTATCGCGCGCGAGTGCGAGTACAGAAGCCTCACGATTTTGGACAAAGGTCCGGTGTTGTGGTGTTGGATTCGGCGAGGTTGCTAGGCGGAGCAGCTGTGTCGTCGGTTACGTGGTCGGCTGGTGTGTAAATCGGAGGTAGTTTCGTTGTAGAGACTGCAGCGCTGTGCAGTGGACCGGTACGATTGCGTCGGCGTTTGCAGATCAGTTCTATGTAAGGCGGAGATCGAAACGGGTTCTCGACGAAGGTGGCTCCGATCGATTGGGATTTTTTTCCTTCTTCTCTGCTTTTCTGCAAAAGAAACAAAAACAAAAGACAATATTTTATACAATGTTAGCTTGTTGTTTGTGTTAAAATATGTGATGAGGAATGGTGAGTTATTGAAAGGTGGGGTTGTTTTATGCTGTTGTTAGTAATCTGAATGATTTTACAGGTTATGTTGGGAAATTGGTATGATGTTTCAATGGAAAGGTGATGATAATTTTGGTTATGGTTGAAGTGGTCATGTGAATGGCTGAGTTGGTTTTATGCTATGGTTTTGAGTTATTGAATTTTGGATTTTGAAGCATGGTGTTGGAAATATAAAAATGGTGTTACTGTACGTGATTTGTAGGTGAATGGTCAAGAGATATTGGAATTTTTTTTGGTTTTTATTTGTATGAGTTTGTGAGAGTGAGATATAATGGTGAGAGGTATATTGGTTAGAAATTTTTGGATGAATGATAGAAGGTTAAGAAAAGTTATATGTGTGATGAAAATTTATGGTGAGGTATGGCCGAGAATAGGGTTAGGAATTGTTGGTCAATTGTTCCTCCCTTACAATGAAAATAACATGCCTTTTTTATAATAAAAAATTAGGTCAAAATTTATTAATTAACATAATCAAACATTTAAACTACATTTGATTTGATCTTAATTATTTAGTTAATTACAAAGATCTTTTTTTAAAAGTGACAAAAACTATTCTAAAAATGTAATATTTAGAAATAAAAACAAATCTTTTTAAATCTTTTTATTTTATGATTTTTTTGATGTTTTTATGAATAAAAATGAAAAAATTGAAAAATTAATATTTTAAAAAAAGCTTAAATAATAAATATGAAAATTAGAAATTAAAATAATAAAAATTCTTTTTTTTGTGATTTTTGAATATAAAATGAAAATAAAATTAAAACTAAAGTTAAAAGCAAATAAAAGGGAAAATGTTAGAATTGAGATTCGAACCCGGAATTTTGTACTTGTCAGCCTTACCTCCTTACCAATTGGACTATGTCACTTAATCGAAATAAAATGACATTTGTAATTAAATAAGGGCAAATTTTGGGGTACAACAGGTGGTGTTGTGGAAGAGCTGTCGAGCTGCAGTCATAAGTTCTACTGTGTAGTTTGGGTTAGAGAAAATTGATGGAAGAATTATTCTTTGACTTATGAAATGTTCAAGTCAAAGATGTGTTGACATAATTAAGATTACACAAGATATAAGATTATTTCGGTGGGCGAAGAGCTTCCTGCCAACAAGGAAGTTAGACCATGAGTTCTTAACCTGGTTTTCGGCATGTGAAAATTCTTGGAGTGGTTTAGCTTCAAGTGAAATTAATTCTTCATGATAAAGTATATTATTGTCGGTGATGATAATGTGAAATTCTTGGAGTGATTTAGCTTCAAGTGAAATATATTCTTCATGAGAGATTATGATAGTTTTTAAAACTATGACTGTCGGTTAAGACAATATGGAAATTCTTGGAGTGGTGTAGCTTCAAGTGACTATACTCTTTATGGTGGAGTATGATTGTCGGAGAAGACAATGAAAGTTGATGTATTATTTTCAATCAAGGTGGAGATTGTTAAGATTGGTTGAAAATATGCATGTTGATACTCTTTATGTAGGAGTATGATTGTCGATGAAGATAATGGAAGCTTATGTATTATTTTAAATCAAAGAAGTCCCACATCGGTTAGTTTTGTGAAGGAAGAGGGAGTCCAAGGCTATATATAGGATTAAAAGTTCTTAACACCCACATCGTTTAGTTTAGTGATGGAAGTGGAAATCCAAAGCTATATATAGGATTCAAGTTTTTCTTTACAAGACGCACCAGTGAAAAGCACTTTAAGCTTGTATTGACTTTCTTTGTTCTCTTATCCTCTTGTATTATAGTGTTGCGAGATGTAGTTAAATTTGGATGGATCAAAAAAATTTGGATGGATCAAAAAAATTTGCATTAATTGGCGTCTCACTACAAGGAAAAATTAGAAAAATCCATCTTTAGGTGATTTTACTTTTCATTTGTTAGACTTGACAAAAATCCTGGAATACTTTTATGGGAAGGTTCAGTTGAATTCTACAGAGGAGGACCAATGATTGATGTTATGTCTAATGGTTATTTTTATAGTTTTAGCCATTGTTTCAGTAGTTATTAAGACATTGTTGGCATTCTTTATATATAGAACCAAGATAAAGTATAAAGGTACTTTTCTTACCCATAGAGCATGTTATTTTTCACAAGATTTGGTTTATTTTTTAAATGGATACCTTCAACTTCTCATAAACATATCTCATCATCATGATTGAACATTTCTTACCACTATTTAGAATTCAAACTTTCAAATATTTATTTTTACTTGTTTAACTTGCTTAAGTATTTTTGATTTATGGTTTTAAATTGCGAATGCGGTTGCGAGTATCATGATTGAGGTCATTATGGTTGATTCGATACGCAATACTACTATTATAGTGTAAATTTTAATCGGTAGAGGTTTAATATATGAAGCTGCATATCCTTGGGTAGATTGAATTGAGGTCATTGTGGTTGATGTGATATGTTATGTGGTTGTTGTAGCGTAAGTTTTAATTGGGAGATGTTTAATATATGAAGTTGCATATCTCTGGGTAGATTGTTGAATGTCCCTAACACATGCAGGGGGAACACCCCCCCCCCCCCCCCCAGTATATTTATTTTTTTACTTGTCATATCAATTTGGTTTATTATCGTTTATTGAGTCTCCCGTATGATTGTACATCTTTTGAATCTAAGTTGAAATCGATTTGTTATTCGTTTTACCATGCATAAGTAAATATTTATGTTTGAACTTGATCAATATGCTTTTAGTCAATTGCATGAGTCAGTGGAATAAAAACAATGTGTGTTTTTACTCAAGTTAAGTGCAAAGAAAAATCTCAAAGTACTTTAAAAACCATGAAATATTGAGATTATGTCTATTTGATTCACATCATACAAATTAAACACACATTCTTATTCAAATCAAACTAAACATGGCCAAAACAATGATTTTTTTAGCAATTTGATTAGAATCAAAATTTGTACTTGATTCAAACCAAGCTCTTCCTGGTCACCCTGTTTGATTTGTTTCAAATCAGACTTTACAGCTGATTCGAATCAGAGCATTTTTTAGCATTTTTCTTAAGGGACTGTTGCACTTGATTTGAAATAGAATTTGAACATGGTTCAAATCACGGGGTCTTGGATTTGAAACAAACATTGGTCGAATCAAACGTGAGATGGGTCAAAAATATGATTTTCTTTTATTCCATTCACTTGCTCATTTAATTCAAACCATGTATTGCTCTTGATTCAAATCTAACCAACAATTTGATAATGAAAATTTAAATGCAAGAGATAAAGAGATAGAGAGAGGACACGAGGAGTTATTTAGGAAATTCATCAATTGTTCTCTCTACGGCTAAGTCTGTCCGCAAATCCAATTTGGAATTGAGATGTCACTCTTACTATGCAAAAAATTGTTTGCAAGAGATGTGAAGTAATCCAACCCTACAAACCCTATGTTTGATGTTGATCCTTTCCCTTCTCTTCCCTTGATCTAAGTTTGATCAAGTCACCCAACAAACACTAATTGATTCACTGTCTCACGCTACTCATTTGCAAGAAACTACCGTTCTTTAATGCTTTCAGTCGGTCGAATCCGAATTGTGATTTATCGTCACACAAGATTACCAATTGATTCACTGTCTCACGCTACTCCTTTACAAGAACCTCTTGTTCTTGAAAGCTTTTCACTCGAACGATTCCAATTATGTTACTCTTGTCAAAAACCCCAAATTAATACCTTGATCTTGGAGTAAAAACCCTAATAGTTTTTCCGATGAAACACCCTAAGATTCTCAACCCAACCTTAGATTACAACCAACCTAAATTGAACATTATCAACCAAGTCTAGATGGCACCCAAACAATGAAATATCATGTGTATGTTTTTTCTGTGTATCCATAGATGCAAGGCTTAAGATGATAAGTAATGTTAGTATGTGTTTATAGTTTTATCAAATTGAAAATGATGAATGTATAAGGTGTTTATAGATGTGAAAGTTAGAGGAAAAAGGGAAACTTAGAAACTTGTAAAAGAATACAAATTTTCGTAAAAATAGCAGCATGTGTCAACACATGTAAGTCATGTGTCAACCTATGTAAATGCATGTGTCCACCTATATCAGGTCATGTGTCGACACATTCAAATAGAAGCTATAGGCTTCAAATCGGTAACATATGTGTTGACCTGAAATACGTATGTATCAACACATAGTAGAAATTTTGAGTACATGTGTCGACCTAAGAAGTAGTATGTGTCGACAAATACATACAGGAGCCAAAAACTTCATTATGGAAGCACATGTGTCGACCTGAAGCACATATGTGTCGACACATGTACTTGTGTTTTAAGCTAAAAATGATTTTTTAAGTTGTAGCGGCGGAAAAATTGGAGTTTAAGCTATTGATTAACTTAACTCACAAGCAAGAGTCGCCATCGAACTTTATTATTTCCAAAAGAGGAAAGGAGAAAATATCAATAACACTCACAAAGAGTCTCCATCAACCTTTTTTTTCAAACTCTTTTCATAATAAAACCTTGACTTTTATCATATGACCTTTTCAAACTCTTTTGGTGCACGTGCACTCTTTTTCTTTTAAAACCTTTTGTTAGAACAAGAATGAGATCTATTGTAGAAATCCTCAAGCTTCTGAACCGTCTTATAAATCAGACTTGCTATGCAATCCTTATTCATAAGTTTGCTACACTAAGACAGAAGTTCTGAGATAGAAAAGAAACTAAATGAAAGTATATCTCATTGGTTATGCCTTATTATATCAAACAATATTCCGCAACATCAATTAAAGCATATCCAAAAGATGAGATACTAAAAGAAAAGAAAAAGATTGGAGAAAGGGAAATAAATATTGAAGAACACAATTCAAACCCCCCTTTCTTGTGTTTTTCTCCACCTTCAATTGGTATCAGAGTAACAAATTAGTGTATTTAATTTCTTTAGTCATTCAATGTGAAGATTCTATGGACCAATCATGTATTTGTAGATATCTCTTTATTCCTTTGAAGCATTTTACATAACATGCAGATTTTTCTGTTTCTCTCTTAAGATTTCAATTTCACAGGCTGATGTTGTGTTTTCCAACATACTTGTTTTCTCATAATACACTTCGTGTATGTTGCCTCTTATGGTGCAATTTAATTTTCTTACACTATCTTGCTTGTGCACACATCCGTTTTCACTTTCAAGGCTTTGTTCTTTATATAGACTTATGGTATATTACCGTTGGAGCATAGTCGTTGAATCATATTTTAATATTTAATGCTTGATATAGATTGAGTCAGGAAATATCTATTTCCAAGACGAATCTCATCATTGGTGTTTGATAGAGTGTCTTCTTCAATTTTCTTCTTCCAAGATAATTACTTTAGGTGGTGTGTCTTCTTTCACTAAGATGTAGACCAAAATAGATATCATAATTTTTTCTTTACTTTGAGTACAGTGATTTCTTCCACGTGACTTAACTGGACCAATTTACGATGTTCTTAGAAGTTACTGATTATTAGGTCAGAACATCTTTTGTTGGCATTGCTTGTTCTTCTGAGAAAGCTTATCGAGCTTTTGTTTCTTTGATGACTTCTGATCTTTTGACTTTAATTGTTTGAACTTGCTTTCATTTAGAACATTTTGTTATTTGACAATGTTCCATTTTTTATCTTCTTGTTGTTTTCAGTTTTCATGCATCTGATATTTTTGGTTTATCCTTTGAGCTTGTCTGATACATTTTCTGATCTATTTTATTCCTCATTCTTTAAGCCTGTCTCTGATATAATTATTATGCTTGTTTTTGGTGAATGTCGTATAAGGCCTTTAGCATAACACCTGCACACTCAATGAAATCATTAGTAATAAAATTGTTACTCACAAAATATATGCTTGTTATCATCAAAACCTGATTCTGAACATAGATCTCAATCTTGTTCTAATAAAAGGTTTTAAAAGAAAAAGAGTGCAAGTGCACCAAAAGAGTTTGAAAAGGTCACATGATAAAAGTCAAGGCAATCGGCTTACAAATATTGGGCTATGGCTTGGTATGTGGACCAAGAATGAGGGGGATCACAATTTATTCGTGCAAATAAGCAAGCAAGCAAATAAAAAGCTAAAGATAAAGGAAGGGGTAAAAATATTACAAGGCTTCGGGAATGGGGGAAACAACTTACCAAATGGGGATGGAATAAAAGTAATGTCCATACAAGTCCATACAAACAAGTTTATACATCCATACAAGCAAGCATAAAGATTAAACATGAAAGGATTGAACTACAAGTGTAAGGGTACTAGCCAAAGACTAGCCTTCTAAATGACCAGATCGAACGATTAACCGAGTAGGTGTCTAGTGTAAGAAAGCCCATGATTAGGGGTGGCAAAGCGGACGACCCGTCCCGTTTAGGCCCGTCCAAAAGTAGGGCGATGCGGAGGCGGGCCAACTTAGGCATATTTTATGATTTTTTAAAATAAAATGCAAATGAACATATAAAATGCTATATATTATTTTTTATTTATTTTTTAATAAAGATGAAAATTAATGAATTAATAGAAAATATGCAAAAATACTGATTTTATGCATCAGTTGAAAATAACAAGGGAAAAATGGTAATATACAACTCTGATACGAGCTGACGTGACCTAGTTTTAATCTGCATATTGCAATATAAATCAATTTACTGTTGAAATATAAACTTGATTTGGGCCTAAATTAATTATTTGGTTCCTTGGGCTTAGCTATTTTGGGCTTAAGTAATTATGGGTCATGTTTCTAGAGAATTCTTGTAGTGTTTGGAGTGTCTAGATATTTCTTATGGTTGTAATATTATCTAGAATACTCTTTGGATCTCTAGAGTTGAGAACTCTCTAGAATTAGTGTGTCTAGAGTTCTCCTTAGAGTAGTATAAATAGAGATGTAATCCTACACATTTGTATCAAGCAAAAATACAAAGTTCTTTCTTCCATAAAGAATTCTCCTACCTATCAAGTTTCCATTAAAGCCTCCAATATTTCTAAATAATTTCCCTCCTCAGAAAGGCTTTATTTCCAACAAAGTGGTACCCGAGCTTCAAGGTCCTCAAAAGATTGCAAATGGAGGTTTTCATTTTCAAATGCGGATGCTCACAAAGAACAACTATGATAATTGGAGTATCAAGATGAAGGCGCTACTAGGATCTCAAGATGTGTGGGATGTCGTTGAGAAAGGCTTCAAGGAGCAAGATGAAGCCTCACTAAGTCAAGGTGCAAAAGATACATTTAAGGAGTCAAGAAAGAGAGACAAGAAAGCTCTCTTCCTCATTTATCAATCGGTGGATGAAGATACTTTTGAGAAGATATCCAACGCAACGACGACCAAAGAAGCATGGGACAAGCTTCAAACTTGCAACAAAGGAGTTGAGCAGGTAAAAAAGATTCGTATTCAAACTCTTAGAGGTGACTTTGAACATTTGTTTATGGAGGAGTCCGAGTCAATTTCTGATTATTTTTCTCGAGTATTGGCTGTAGTCAATCAACTTAAAAGAAATGGTGAAGATGTTGATGATGTGAAAGTCATGGAGAAAATAATTCGCACTTTAAATCCAAGTTTTGACTTCATTGTTACCAACATTGAAGAAAATAAGGATTTAAAGACCATGGCCATAGAGCAACTCATGGGTTCCTTGCAAGCATATGAAGAAAAACAAAAGAGAAAGACTAAACAAAAGGAGGATATAGAGCAACTACTACAACTCAACATAAAGGAAGCAAACAATGTAAACTACAAGAGCCAAAGAGGACGAGGTCGTGGCCAAGATCGTGGACGTGGACGAGGACGTGGAGGAGAAGGTTACAAAACTACTCTAACAACTTCAACAATGGAGAAAGAAGTTGGAATCCATAAGCGACAAGAGGTCGGGGAAGAGGAAATTCATAGTCGAGGTGCGAAAAATCACAAATCAAGTGCTTCAACTGCAACAAGATTGGTCACAATGGATCCGAGTGTAGATTCTCGAAGAAGGTTGAAAAGAAAACTAACACTGTTGAAGAAAAAGGTGGAAAAAGAAACTTTACCAAGTTGAAGAGAAAAGAAACAAGTGGTGCCTCGACACAAGTGCAAGCAACCACATGTGCGGCGATCGAAGCATGTTTGTAGAGATCAATGAAGCGGCAGCTGGCGATGTCTCACTTAGAGATAACTCGAAGATACCGGTCAAAGGCAAAGGTAAAATTCTCATACGCTTGAAGAATGGTAGTCATCAATTCATATCCAATGTCTACTATGTGCCTAACATGAAGAATAATATTTTGAGCTTGGGACAATTATTAGAGAAAGGCTATGACATCCACTTGAAAGAACATAGTCTTTTCTTAAGAGATTGTAGACATAACTTGATTGCTAAGGTGCCTATGTCAAAGAATAGATTTGAACATTCAAAATGATGTGGCAAAGTGTCATAAGGCTTGCTATATGGATTCAACATGGCTATGGCATCTATGATTCGAGCATCTCAACTTCGATGGTCTAGAACGTTTGGAAAATAAGGAGATGGTGAGAGGCTTGCCTAGCATCAACCACCCAGACCAACTCTGTGAAGGATGTCTAATTGGGAAGCAATTCCAAAAAAGCTTTCCAAAGGAATCAACTTCAAGAGCCACAAAGCCGTTATAGCTCATACACACAGATGTGTGTGGACCAATCAAACCCAACTCTTTTGGAAAAAGTAAGTGCTTTCTCCTATTTATTGATGATTATTCCAGAAAAACATGGGTTTATTTCTTGAAGGAGAAGTCAGAAGTGTTTGAAAACTTTAAGAAGTTCAAAGCCCTTATGGAGAAATAAAATGGTCTTTCCATTAAGGCCATGAGATCTGATCGAGGAGTAGAGTTCACTTCAAATGAGTTCAACAAATATTGTGAAGACCATGGAATTCATCAACCACTGATAGTGCCAAGATCGTCACAAAAAAATGGAGTAGCAGAGAGAATGAATCGAACCAAACTTAACATGGTGCAAAGCATGCTCAAGAGCAAGAAGATGCCGAAGGAGTTTTGGGCCAAAGTCGTGGCATGTGCGGTTTACTTGACAAATCGCTCCCCAACAAGAAGTGTGCACGAGAAGACACCACAAGAAGCATGGAATGGAAGGAAGCTCGGGATCTCTCACCTCAAAGTGTTTGGAAGTATTGCCTACACCCATGTTCCAGATGAAAACATAAAGTGGAGAGACGCCGTGGACGAAGAAATCAAGTCAATCACGAAGAATGATACGTGGGAACTTACTACACTTCCACGAGGACACAAAGCAATCGGAGTAAGATGGGTGTACAAGGCGAAGAAGAATGCAAAAGGAGACGTGGAGAGATATAAAGCAAGATTGGTGGCGAAAGGATATAGTCAAAGACAAGGAATTGACTATGATGAGATATTTGCTCCCGTTGCTCGTCTTGAAACTATTAGACTGATCATTTCTTTGGCAGCCCAAAATAAATGGAAGATCTACCAAATGGATGTGAAGTCGGCCTTCTTGAATGGTTTCCTCGAAGAAGAAGTTTATATTGAGCAACCATTGGGTTATGAAGTAAAAGGGCAAGAAGAAAAAGTCTTGATGTTGAAGAAGGTGTTGTACGGTCTTAAGCAAGCACCAAGAGCTTGAAATGTTCGAATCGACAAGTACTTTCAAGACAAGAACTTCATCAAGTGTCCATATGAGCATGCACTTTATATCAAAGCGCAAAGTGGAGATATTTTGATTGTGTGCTCGTATGTAGACGACTTGATTTTCACAGGGAACAATCCAAGCATGTTCGAAGAGTTCAAGAAAGACATGTCAAATGAATTTGAGATGACAGATATGGGGCTCATGGCATATTATCTCGGCATCGAAGTAAAGCAAGGAGACAAAGGAATTTTCATCACCCAAGAAGGCTATGCCAAAGAAGTACTTAAGAAATTCAAGATGGATGACGCCAATCTAGTTGGCACCTCGATAGAATGTGGAAGCAAGTTAAGCGAGCATGAAGATAGAGAGATTGTGGATCCAACTCTATACAAAAGTTTGGTTGGAAGTTTACGTTACTTGACATGTACAAGGCCGAATATTCTCTATGCCGTAGGAGTCGTAAGTCGCTACATGGAAGCTCCAACAACAACTCACTTCAAGGCGGCAAAGAGAATTCTTCGATACATCAAAGGTACAACAAACTTTGGCTTGCACTATTACTCTTCTAACAATTATGAGATTGCTGGCTACAGTGATAGTGATTGGAGTGGAGACTTGGATGATAGAAAGAGCACTACTAGTTTTGTATTCTTCATGGGAGATACTGCTTTCACTTGGATGTCAAAGAAGCAACCTATAGTCACCCTATCAACTTGTGAAGCCGAGTATGTCGCCGCCACATCATGTGTTTGTCATGCAGTTTGGCTAAGGAACTTGCTGAAAGAGTTAAAGATGCCACAAAAAGATCCTATGGAAATATGTGTTGACAATAAATTAGCACTTGCTTTAGCAAAGAATCCCGTCCTTCATGAAAGACGTAAGCACATCAACACCCGTTACCACTTCATAAGAGAATGCATTGAGAATAAGGAGGTAAAGTTGAAGTATGTGATGTCTCAAGATCAAGTTGCCGACATTTTTACAAAGTCACTCAAGTTGGAAACTTTGTTGAAGCTAAGGAGTATGCTTGGAGTCACAAATCAAGTTTAAGGGGGAATGTTGAAATATAAACTTGATTTGGGCCTAAATTAATTATTTGGTTTTTTGGGCTTAGTTATTTTGGGCTTAAGTAATTATGGGTCATGTTTCTAGAGAATTCTTGTAGTGTTTGGAGTGTCTAGATATTTTTTATGGTTGTAATATTCTCTAGAATACTCTTTGGATCTCTAGAGTTGAGAACTCTCTAGAATTAGTGTGTCTAGAGTTTTCCTTAGAGTAGTATAAATAGAGATGTAATCCTTCACATTTGTATCAAGCAAAAATACAAAGTTCTCTCTTCCATAAAGAATTCTCCTACCTATCAAGTTTCTATTCAAGCCTCCAATATTTCTAAACAATTACTCTCGTCACAAAGGCTTTATTTCCAACATCTACCTCCCATACCTGCCACAAATAATGAAGGGGAACCAAGTGAGAGAGAAGCACATCATATATGGTGGATAACAATCACGTATACATGAACGATTCTTGTTCTTCCCATGTGACATATGCAAGGTTCATAGTTTGTGAGTTACGATCAGCATCAGATATATAATGTTCAGGAATTTGTGGAGAAACAATGTACTTTTCGCCCCTTTTGTGCCTTGAAGCACACCTTCAACAAGTTTAACTAAATTCGTAGTTTTAAAGGAGAGGCTACAACCGAGAGAGATTGGTCATTGCTGGAGTTAGTTATGCAAAGAGAAGGACTATAATTGGTCATTGCTTTTGTGCCTTGAATTAGTATTCTTTACTAATATGATTCTTGTTTTACAAGGAAACTCCTCAATTAGTACAGTTTCATGAAACAAGACACAAGTTTCCTAAAAAAAATACCCCAACAGAAATAATGCCAACTTGTACCCTATTTTTCTCTATCAATTATCAATGTAATTTATAACTACCAGTGCCTATGTTGAAGAAACCTGAGTCTAATTTCCAATTTCACTTAAATAAGCTCAATCCTATTAATATACATGTATACATCATTAACTAGAACTTACAACCAAATTATCTCAACCAAAATTTAACAAAATCAGGACATTCCAAAGAGTAATTCACGTAAAAAAATGTGTGTAGGTTTTAATAGATCAAGTTTCATCCAAGAAAATACATATAAATAAAATTATGAAGAAATTACCAAAAGTATACACATATCAACTCATAGACAACATAACATTATTTCTATACTGTAACTTGAAACTAATATTTCTCCCCCTTTGCATAACCTATTATAGTCCTTCTAAAGCATATCTTTGCTGAATACTAATTCACTAACCAGAACTTACAGCCAAATTATCTCAACAAAATTAGGACATTCCAAAGCCTATTTCACATAAAGAGGTTTTATTAGTTCATTTTTCATCCCAGAACAATAGGTATAGAGAAAGTTATGAAGAAATTACCAAGAGTATACACATATGATAACATAACACTATTTACATCCTTTAACTTGAAATTAATATTTCTCCATGCATAGTGTCAGTACATTGCATATATACATTGTTATAATATGATTGGAAGATTTTCAGTGTTATTTCCTGGTGATGTGATTGATTATAATTGGTGTTGTTGATGAATGTTTCTGAAAATCTAAATATATTGAAGTTGGGTGAATAATGTGCTTATGATGTTTTATTGTTTATGAACTCATAACATTTGTTAATTGCGAATGAGACACACCCTTACTGTTGACATTTTTCAGATTAGGGAGTAGCGGCTATTGAGCTTGGTGAGGATAGCTTATAGGCTAATCTGTTTAGTCGTAGCGTCGGTGTCATGGTCTGATTTATAACACCGGGGAACGTTTGTTTTAGAGTTGTTTGATAATTCTTATTTTATTTTGTTGAATAATTTTGTTAAGTTTTGGAGATGATAAACGCTGGTTTAATATTATTCAACTTCTGAACCTTATTTCCGCTGTGTTAACATGTTTCGGTGAATATTACTTATTGAGTTCCTCGTGGTAAGCATGACATGTGTCTTAAAAATGATTTTTGGCGAGTTGTAGCATCCTTTTTCACATGTTACTATGAATTATTTAATATATTCTGTGGAGGTTTAGAAGGGTGTTACAATAGTGGTATCAAAGCATAGTCGGTCGTTGTGACTAGAGTCTTATCGTTATTATTCCTTTGTATACGACTAGTGTGATGTTTACATTGTCGATACTTTTGTTCTAATAGAATTTGTTTTGTGAATTAGCAGAAAAATGGATGGAAGAAGTGGAAGAAACGATGATGCAGTTGCCAAAGCTTTGGGCATGATTACTGGTGTGCTGGGAGGGAATCCCAACGGAGCTGCACTTGGAGCTAACAGGCAGCTGGGAGAATTTTAGAGGAACAATCCTCCGTTGTTCAAAGGCACTCAGGATCCTGAAGGTGCTCAGAATTGGCTGAAGAAAATCAAAAGGATTTTCCGAGTGATAGATTGTGCTGAGAACCTGAAGGTGAGGTATGGTACTCACATGTTATCTGAGGAAGTTGATGACTGGTGGGTTGCTACTAGAGTTGAACTGGTGTAGCAATCACTTGGGTGGTGTTTAGGAGAGAATTTCTGAGGAGGTATTTTCCGGAAGATGTTCGGGGAAGAAAAAAGATTGAATTCTTGGAGCTGAAGCAGGGTAATATGTCTATTCCTGAGCATGCTTCCAAGTTTGTAGAATTTGCTAAGTACTATACTCACTACATAAATGATGAGGCTAGTGAATTCTTGAAGTGCATCAAATTTGCGAATGGCCTTCGTGATGAAATCAAGCAAGGTATCAGATATCAGAGGATTCACCGATTTGCTGACTTGGTGGATTGTAGTAGGATCTTTGAAGAGGATAATATCAAAGTGATGTCATCCCACTCTCGCGAGTTGGTTGACAAGAAAGGGAAGAAACATATGGACCGAGGTAAACTATATGGTAGAGGAAATCCTAAAGTTGGTGATCTGAACCTTATTTCCAATGTGTTAACATGTTTCGGTGAATGTTACTTATTGAGTTCCTCGTGGTAAGCATGACATGTGTCTTAAAAATGATTTTTGGCGAGTTGTATCATCCTTTTTACATGTTACTCTGAATTATTTAATATATTGCTTGGGGGTTTAGAAGGGTGTTACATCAAGCATATGCACAAAACACATACAAAATAATCTAGCACATTCATACCTGATCAAATACTTGCAACCATATAAAATACACACTTCAAAGCCAACATCAATTCGACATATCAGCCCAACCCGAGCCATCGTATTTCGCATCCATCCGAGAGAAAAACCCGTAGTGATACTCATGATCACGCCTGCCCCAAAAACTAATAAGATTGGTTCAATAATCCAGTGCACTAGCTAACAATCGTCTCCTCACAATAGAATTCCTAACACGATTTCTAAACAATTCTGTAACACTAATTAACCTCTCCTAACTAGTCTGCAGCTATGACAAACAATCTTCATATCTTCCTAAACTGACCATTCATGCCAAAGATCCTGCAGCAAAGAAAAAACTGCTCCAAAACCGGTTGTTGCAAATTAAACTGAAACAAGGCTATGCCATACGAACATCACCCTGCACAAACCGGTCCCTTCCTCAAACTCACTATAACTACATCAATTATGCGGATCCATGGGGAAACCGTTTCACTACTAGCCGTACATACACCAGCCCTACAATTTCATTCACAAAAACCATAACAAAATTAGTTCACTAATCCTAACAGAATTTTGTAACTAACTTCCTTAGAACAAACACTTCCAGCCAACTGTCAACCTCTTAACCAAATACTAACTAATTCTAATTACCTCTCAACCAACTGCCACCTCATCAATAAATCGTAACTATCATTTTGATCTACTGCACACCATTTAACCAGTCCACATCCCAAGCACTTCACTTAGAGTAGAACAAAGCCAAAACAGTCATAAACTAACCTTTCCCTAACACTCATTGCACCTATAGCCAACCCTAAACACCCATAACAGTCTCAACTAACAAACTTATAACAGAAAATAGCTAACTATAATTGAATCCTACAGAAAATCTCTAACCTCTCGCCTTCATAACTAACTGAGTCAGCACTCTAACCAACTAACTCAGTGAGTTAACCACCTGAGTTCAAGCAAACAAACTCCAAGCCTAGAACTAACAAAAACCGATCCTAATCACCACCAAAACCTATCTCCAAGCCAAAACTCATCCGAACCTAAGCATTATATAAACTCTCTTCCCTCCATTTTTCACACACACGCTTCATTCATCACCTTCACCTTTCATCATATTCATCATTCTCTCCAATTAATTCATCACTCTCCATCCACTTCTCTCTCTCTCCCTCTCTTCATCACCCTCTCACATTCACCACTCTCGCAGTTTTTCAATCTCCTTCAACCTTCACCATCACCTTCATCTTCCTCAAACATCACTATATGCTCTAATCACTATAGTTGCTAGAGTTTCAACCTCTAAAACTCTAACAACTGAGCTAAACCTCAAGCAACTATGCAGTACAACTCAACAACTTAGAGTTTAACAAATAAAAAAGAAGAAGAAGATGATCGAAGGAATTAGAGGACGGAGAAGAATCAAGAACAAGTAAGAGCTCAGAGTGCATGTTACCTAAAATTCTCCGTCGCCTTTGTGAATACAAGATTACACTCAAAGATGTTTTTGATTCATGGCAAACTCAAATAAGCATTCAAACAACAAGGCGGAAGCAGAAAACTCAAAGAAAAGCAAGCATTGATCACTCATGATAGTACAGGTTAATCTATTATGCTTATAGGTCGACTCAACACAAGCAGAACAAGAAGAATGCAGAAAACCAGCAGTTAGGTCGACCTACTGTCAACCCAGGTCGACCTAAAATGGAGAAAAATCCATATACTTCTGCTAGGTCGACTCACACATCATCTAGGTCGACCTAAATTGATGAAATTTACATACCAGCCTGCTAGGTCGACCTACACAACAACTAGGTCGACCTAATCTGAGAAAATGTCCCCAGAATGCATTTGAAGAGGATTCTGGTCGACCTACTCCTTAAACAGGTCGACCTAACTGGGAGCAAAATTCTGCAAGCTCTGCTAGGTCGACCTAAGTGTCGCGGGGAAAAATCGTTATCTTTTTTTCTGGATGAGACACCTGATGCCTTCTTTGGGCTCGAGTGCTCAAAAAAAATGATTTTTCTTTTGTACCGACCAAACTTTTTATTGTTTCCAAAGTAGGAAAAGGAAAAAAGCTGCAATAACCTAAAAAGTGGGGGAGAGATTCCGGGTAAGAGGGTTGGTTATACGAAGGGAAGGTATTAGCACCCAACGTATCTATAGTACTCTATAGGTTTCTTTGTTTTGTTTATTCCATTCTTGTTGTGGTGGAGGTTCTTGTGAGAAAGAGGTGGGACCTAAGGTGTTTGTTTGATTATGCTCGCAAAGATCATCGCGATCCTCTGCATACATATCCCCTAGAGGGAATCAGAGCATCTGTAGCTCGGGGTCTACGGGTGCTAAGGTTTGAATGGTTTTTTTTTGTTTTGTTTTGCTCGCCAAGGATCGACCTTGTGCCTACGTATTCTCAAAGGGATGTTGAGAAAGTCAGAGCAATCGTAGTTCCCACTTATGCTAGTGGAAGCAAAGGAAAAGAGACAAATGTCATCTAAATGTTCGATGTATCTAATCTATATCATCACATACATCTGTTTGATTTTTGTTTGAAAATCTTTTCATTATAAGCCCTGGGCTGTACCACTTATGGCGCTTAGAATGATAAAGATGTTTTTGTTGTTTAACCAGCCTTGTGGCAAAAACTTTCAATGAAGTCAGCCTTGTGACAAAAAGTTTTGATTAATCAGCCAGCCTTGTGGCAAAAGTTTCAATGAAGTCAGCCTTGTGACAAAAACTTTGATTAATCATCCAGTACGGTGGTAAAACAGTTTGATTGATTAGCCAGCCTTGTGGCAAAAAAAGTTTGATTGATTGATTGATTGATTGTTTGTGATGATATAACAGAGATACTCCTATCATAGAGATGAAAAATGTCTAATCTCCTAGGGTATTTGTTTTGGATATTGGGGATGCTTATAAGAAGCCCGTGGGTCCTTGTACGAAGCCCAAGAGGAGGCTATCCAAGGGTCCTTGCATTGTAAGCCCAAGAGGAGGCTATGGGAGGGACAATCCAGGGTCCTTGCATTGTAAGCCCAAGAGGAGGCTATGGGAGGGACACTCGTTTGTACAAAGCCCAAGGGGAGGCATGGTATAGTTGGCTTGAGCTCTTAGAGCGATTTCACCGGGAAACCATACTCTATGTCCTAACCTAAACTAGGGAGATTCTTTGCACGAAGCCCAATAGGAGGCTATGGGGAACCTAGTGTTGTACTAAGTTGAATAAGCACACATATCACACATATGAAAAAACATGAACAAGTATGAACAAACATGAACAAGTATGAACAAGCACATATATATGACAAAGTATGTGTATATAATGGAGTTTATGAAGGAAATATACCTGTAAGCATGATCCATTTGTATACACAGGGCTCGGGACTCATACTCGGGGAGAGGTCCACTTAAGCTATGTAAACAGGTATTTACAAAAGGGCTTGGGACTTATACCTACCTGGAGGCCCATGGTATTTTTTTGGGAAGATTTAAAGAAAACCTTCATTTTTGGTTTGTTATTCAAAGTTAAAAAGACAGATTGAGATATGTACAAAAATGTGTGTGTACAATGAAATACCTAATTTCATGTACTGGAATGGGTCTGTACAAAAGGGGCTTGGGACTTATACCTACGTGGAGGCCCGTGTTTTATTTTATAAAACATGGTTGATTGTTTATTTACAAACGCGTCGTTTCGTCGTTTTGAAAACAGTTTGAAAAGTATTGTTTTGAAAGAGTTTTCTGTACAAAGAAAAACTGTGAAAAGAAAGAGGAAAGGGACTTATACTCTCTAATATTCGAGAGGCCCATATCTCTTTGAAAATCAATTGATCAAATAAAAAGATTTAATCAATAGTTTCTTTTGAAATCAAAAAGAGATGGTTTATCGTTTTTTTGAAAAGAATTGCGATCGCTTGTTTTAAAACGATTTGAAATTGAAAGAAATCAAATTAATCAAGATAAACAAAAAGATTATGCTTAATTAACACCTAAATGATTAGGGTTTGATCACAAAATATTTATAAGTGATTAGGTTTGAAAATTAAATGAAAAAACAATATTTAAAGTATTTAAAAACATTTAAAATGTATCATTTTAAACCTAATTAAAAACATATTAAATAAATCTTTTTTTGTGATTTTTTTTGATATTCATAAAATATATATATTAAATAAGAGGTGTGTAAAAAATGAATGAAAAATGAATTAATTTGGTTAGTTAAATAATTAATTGAAGTTGTGAAGAAAATGAAAGAAAATAGGTACTAAAAAATTGGTTTTGTCTCTACAAGGGTTTGAACCCACGACCTCACGCTCACCACTCAAAAACATAACCAACTGGACCACGCGCGTGGTCTGATTATCAAAGGCAAGGATTAGGTTATATTTTGAGTCAAGTTACTAAATTCAGCTTCAAAAATATGGCGCCAAGAACATGAATCCCAATTGAATTTGAAAATTCTGGAAACTGGATCAAATTGATCAAGTGAAGGGTCTAATTCACTCGTTTTTTCACAAGGATCACGATGGTGGTCTTTAATTCCATTTATTTTCACTCTAAGGGGGTCAATTCTCTGATGAACACGAAGAACCCTAATTCTATGATTCATTCTAAAATCGTGTATGTGCAAGTTAAGATGCAATTGATTGAGGGTTAATGATCCTCATAGGTGCAGAAACAAGATGGTATGCTCACATTTCATTTATGATGCGTGCAAGTATGAGTTTGAAGTTCATGAGGCTTACCTTCAAAAACGGCCAAAGTGGAGATTGAATTCTTCAGTAGAGGTGTTACAGATGCTTTGCAATGATCTGGATAGCTTCAATGATGATTATGGAACATGTTTGGATTCTTGGAGTGAACTGAATTCATCTGAGCATAGCCATGGGACCCGATCTGCAGTTGCTTGGAGTGAGGATCGAATTTGAAGATTATGAGGTTACAGGTCATATGTGAGTGTTTGGATCATTCATATGAAGTATATGGAGGGTGTTAGAAGTGATAGTTTGGGCAGATATGGCTTGATGTGAGAATTGGCATGTTAAGGTTCACTTTATGCAAACATGGAGGTGAGATGGTGATTCTGAGTTTTAAGGTGTTTTTGGGTGTGTGGATGGATCAAACACATCACATTTGATGTTTATGGGATGTTAGAACCCTCACTTTGCTCAGAAATTGCAAGAAATGGAAATTGCAATTCTCCCTCTTTGAAACTCATGAAACTTGTAACTTAAGAAAGAAGAGAGAAAACCTATGATTATGAGGTTTTGGTGTGAGTTTGAAGATGATTTGAACCTCTATTTATAGGCCAAGGATTCTGAATGCAAAGCTCTTGCAAGTTGATCAAGAAGTGATGATTTGGCTTAAGAGATAAAATGGAATCTTTCACATTAAATGCAAATGGTTAAAAGTGACTTAACCATGGTTATTTCTCTAGCTTCTTATCCTCTTCCATTCTGATCTTCAAATCAGAAAATATCATTCAATTATTGCTTCTATGCATCATTGCTTGGATTATAGGTCATGTAGTCTTGAAACTTAGTGAAAAATGGTGCAAATCCAAGTGAAAATGATCACTAATGTCAAAATTCAAAACCATGGCTACACTCCATATTTTTTCATGCTCTTGGTCATTTTGGAAAGCTCATATTACACACTTCAAAACCCTAGTTGAAAGTTTCTTCAAGACCTTTAAGGAAATGGGTGAAAAAGATCCATGAACTTTGAAGAAAATGAAGTCTTAAGTGAAATTTTCAAAAGATACCAACTTTGAAGCTCCATATCTCTTAAATGGTTGATCTTTTGGAAAAAAATTATATGTGACAAAGTTGTTCATTGGATCAAAATATACAACTTCAATGTTGGAAGTTTTTTTCAGTTTGTAGGTGAAATTTTGAGTTATTCCCTTCCAAAGTTTGAAAAAAAACCATGAAAAACACTTAGAAATTTTTCTAAGTATGGAAAGTCAAACTTTTGACTTTTTGATTCTTGATTGATTTTCTTGATTTTTCTTGATCAAATGACTTCATATATCATACATTGATGATTAAAAACTTCAAAAGTCATGGTTGACCAAAATTCTCCAAAAGTCAATGGTGATCTTGCACAGTTGACTTTTTCAAACGAATCGCGTTTCTGGAGATTTCAAATGAACCAAGCTATCCTCACCAAATGAATGGTATGAATGGATCATATTGAAGCATTAGAGAATATTGAGCCATGGTTTGAGTTGTGACACCATGTCCTGATTAAAAGGTCAGTTGTTCAGTGAATTAGGTCAAAAACCCTAATTGTCGACCTGATAAAATTGATGACTGTGGATCTTGAATTGAGATGCAATTTCCATTGGATATTGTCATAGGGATTATTTGAGGATGATTGAAACCTTTGATTGACTCCCTGGGGATTTTTAGGGTTTCCTAAATGTGATCCCTGATTTTAGTCCCTAATAGTTCAAAACCCTAATCTGATGATTTGAAATTTCACTGTTGATCAATCCTTGTGTAGGAGATGTCTTGAGTCAATGGATTAGGTCAAAATGATGTACTTGGGGTCTTGAGGTCATGTCCCAAGTCATTAGGTCAAATCCTGAGCAAAAGTCAGGAGTGTGCTATCTTCAGTCAAAACCCTAATTCAGTCGATTCAGAGCCTTTGAGCTTGTTGAAATGAATCTCTGAGGACCAAATGTTGATTGTTGATGAAGATGATTCATTTGAGATGAAGGGGGAACAAAACCCTAATTGATTGTTACTTGTACTGATGAGTGATTTCCTGATTAAATCCTGCTGAGTCACAAGTAGCAAACACAAGCTATGCAATTTGTTAGGGATGCAAATGATGCATATGCAATGATATGAGGTGGTATCTTAGGTCAAAAATTGGGGTATGACAGTAACATGCACACCTGTATTTTTTTACTAGTACAATGGCGCTCACCATGAGGATCTTATAAAATTATGGGTTATTACCATTTTTGCTCCTTTCCATATGAGCCATATTTGGTTTGCCCCCTGTAAATTTTTTGTTGTTGTAAAAGTAACCTTGCCATTAGAAGATTCTGTTTAGATTAACCTTGTGGTAAAATGGCACACGCCCTTAGCATATGTGGCATGCATCGTGTAATTTTTTTCTTCATTTTTTTAAATGCGAAGTATACATACTAATGCCACATCATATTATTTCACTTATTATATTTAAAAACTCATTTTGGTTATACACCTCAAGATTTTCCCTAACCGTGAACCACCATTAAAGAATCTCTGCATCTCATTAAAGAATCACTGCATTTCGTTGAAGAATTGTGACCTCGGTATGTTTTTTACATTCCATTTTAGCATATTCGTGTATTATTTGCTTTAGGGTTTCTGGGGATTCTGATTAAAAGGGTTTGTGAAACAAATAATGAGTAATGCCTTGGGAGAAAAATGTCAGAAGAAAAGCTTGTAAGAAAAATTCTTAGATCTTTACCTAGAAAATTTGACATAAAGGTGACAGTCATTGAAGAAGCTCATGACATCAGCCTAATGAGAGTTGATGAACTTGTTGACTCACAACAAGCTTTTGAATTGACTATTAGTGACAAGTTTGAGAAAAAGAACAAGAGCATAACTTTTGTATCCATTGCTGAAGATAAAACACATCAAGGTGATCTGGATACAGAGGAAGGATTGTCCAATACCATTGTGTTACTTGGGAATCAATTCAATAGAATTATGAAGATAATGGATAGAAGAGGAAGACCAAATTTCAAGAACATCTCATCTGACATCAGGAATGATAATGATTCTTAGAATAATATCAGGCCTGAAGAGAAGTCTAATCAAAGCAAAGGTGTTCAATATTATGAGTGTGAATATTTTAGACACATTAGACCAGAATGTCTCATTTTTCTCAAGAAGCAGACAAAGGGCTTTATTGTAACTTAGTCTGATGATGATGAGTAAGAAGATGAGTCCAAACTGAGACTGCTAAACTCGTGATGGCTCTTTATGGTTGATGGGTAGATGAAATAGAATCTTGTGATGATAATGATCTCTATAAAGATCTGAATGTGTCATACAAGAATACTTGTGACAGGTGTGAAGAAAGTCTCAAGACAGGATAAGAATAGAGAAAGATCATAGCTGAATTGGAAAATGAAAAGAAGAAACTTCTATGTACTGTTTCTCATCTTCAAAGTGAGGTAACTCTCTTAAATTTCAAGCTTGACAACTAGATAAACTCTTTAAAAAAGATGAAAAATGGAGCTGATATAATGAAAGAAGTTGAAGGTACAAAGGTTAATCATTCATTTAATAACCAACAAAATAAAAGATCTATAGAAAAGTTCTTTCGTGCTAAAAATAAAAGAATGATCAACATGTCCAACCACATGTTCCAACATATTGGCAAACTTAATGAAACTCCAACAAATTTCAATTCTTCAACTTTGAGATGTCATTATTGTTGTGTGAGTATGGTCATATTAAGCCTTTCTCTTATAAATTGTTTGGAGATAAAAAATATTCAGCTCATTCTAAGGCTAGTCAAGTTAGCAAAAAGAGAAGTGTTAAAGAAAGAGATGTTAATCTTATAGCTCATACCTCCTTGAGAGCTTCAAATAGAGAAGACTGGTACTTTGATAGTGGTTGTTCTAGACATATGACAGGGGTTTCAGAAGTTGTTAGTGGATATGAGATATCACCCCACAGGTGCTGTCAGATTTGGTGATGGGTTTAAAGGAGTAGGAAAATTGATGTTTGATGATTCTCCAAATTTAGAAGATGTACTTCTTGTGAAAGGACTATCTGTTAATCTTATTAGCATTAGTCATCTATGTGATCAAGGGTTGTTGGTCAATTTCTCCAAATTAGAATGCTTAGTCAAAGATGAGAAATATGTTGTCCTTATGAAGGGCATAAGATCTAAAGACAATTGTTACTTGTGGGAATCTCAAATAATTGCTTACTCTTCCACATGTTCAACAACCAACGAGGATGAAGTGAAGTTATAGCACCAGAAACTTGGACACCTTCAGCACAAAAGAATGAAGGAAATCATATATGGAAAAGCCATTAGAGGAATGCTAGGGCTTAAGATTTGAGAAGGGAAAGTACGTGATGAGTGTGAAATTAAGAAGCAAACCATGAAGTCACACCCATTGTTGCAACATAAGACTACTTCCGAAGTGTTGAAACTTCTTCATATGGACTTAATGTGACTGATGCAGATAGAAAGCTTGGGTGGAAAGAGGTATGTCTATGTGATTATAGGTGATTTTTCTGAGTATACATGGATGATATTTCTTAAAGAAAAATCAGACACCTTTGAAGTCTTCAAAGATTTGTGTCAAAGTATTCAAGAGGAGAATAATGATGTGATTGTAAAAGTTAGAAGTGACCATGACAAAGAGTTTGAGGATGCAAAATTATCTGAATTTTGCGATTATGAATGTATTAGTCATGAATTCTCTTCTCAGCAAGATGGAATTGTTTAGCAAAATACTATAGCTATACAAGAATAAGCTAGAGTCATGCTTCATGCTAAGCATTTGCCACTGGAATTTTTGCCTGAAGCTATGAATATTGCATGCTATATTCATAACAGGGTCACCTTGAGAGGAGGTACTTCAACCACTCTCTATGAGTTATGGAAAGGAAGGAAGCCCCTAATCAAATGTTTTTCATATCTTTGGAAGTAAATGTTATATCTTGACTAACAAAGACTCCATAAAAGATGAAAGGATATTCCTGGGTTACTTTTCACACAGTAAAGATTATAGAGTATTTCACTCTAGAACTAGAGTTACAATGGAACTTATCAGTGTGGTGATTGATGATTCTATTACTGAAGAGAAGATGAATGTCAAAGAAAATGTTGGAACATCTTGTGTGCAGACTAGTGAAGTAGTGAGGGAGGAAATTTGTGAATTCATAAGCACTGAATCAGTAAGTTCTTAATCCAGCAAATGTCTCCCTACTAAAGAACAGATAAACCAATCCAAGGAATTGCTTACAAGACACCGTAATGAAGGGGGACATCACTGAATTCAATGAGAAAGTATCAAATGTTGATGGATGTTTTACCTTGAGAAACTGTCTGTTTTTCTGGATCAATAAGAAACAATGTATGTGCTTTTTGGTGTACTGCTGAAGATGAATTTAGGAAAATAAGAGAAAGTTTCTCTGAACTGATATGGATGAAACAGATGTTGAAGGATTACAATGTCAGACATGATTTTTATGACATTACATTGTGAGGATCTGAATGTTATCAGATATCTCATTCAACATGGCTGGGAAAAAAACATTGATAGTTATAATCCAATAATCAAGAATTTTGTTGAAGGAAAGGTTGTTACTCTGGAGCATATGGACAACAAGGAACAACTTACTATTATGTTTATAACAAATTTATGCTTTTTTTCTTATTTTATTGTTGTTGTTGTTGTTGTTGAGAAACAAATTACTCATAGTACTACACTTGATTTTTTTTTATGTATTTTAAAATATTCTTGAAAAAAAAAATTCAAAATCATAGAGTGAGACATTATATGAAACCAAAGTCTATGATTAAGTGGTATGCTAAAGATAACAATCATATGAAGAAGAATGGGGAACATGTTACATGCAAAAGAGGTCCATATCAAACTTAGGAGGGTCCAAATTAAAAAAAAAAAAACTACAAATTATACAGATATTTCTAGACATGCAAGTTTTAAGGATATCATAAGTCATAATAAAGAAATTTATGAACTTAATTAAAAGGAGTCTTCGCAAAAATATAATTTAAAAAGAAAAGAATACTAATAATTTATGAAATTTTTTAAAAGGAGTCTTCACAAAAAGACCTGTTTGGATGCTTTTTTCAACCAATGTAAATTGCACTTTTAGTTGAATGTGTTTATAACAACTCATTATTCATGTAATAATTTTTGGTATAGTAAACACTTAATACCTCTGATCTTTAATATAAGAAAAAGTTTATTTTTTAGATTTATTGAAGATTAATGTCTTTCGATTGTATGTAATCTAAATACATTGAATCTTCAATAAACCTAAAAAAAGTAACAACAATAATGATTAACTTTTTTGACATATGTATATAATCTAAATATATTGAATCTTCAGTAAACTTAAAAAATAATTTTTTTTTATATTAAAGACCAGAGCCGTCTCAACTTTTTCGGAGGCCCTGTGTAGATTAATCGTAGTTTAATCATGAAAAAAACAAATAGAGGCCCTATTTGACCATAGTTTAACCAATATAAATATTTTATGAGGCGCTATCTAGCCACATGTTAAGTTTGAAAAATTTGAGGCCCTGTGCGGTAGCCCGCCTTGCATATATATATATATATATATATATATATATATATATATATATATATATATATATATATATATATATATATATATATATATATATATATATATATATATATATATAGGGGACGACTCAAGTGAGAACACTTGGTTATTATGAGAAATGAGAACAATGAATCACGACCATTAAATTTTGATTTTGTTGATTTTAATGGGACTAGATTGATTTCTCTTTCTATAATCCTTGATATTTATTTTAAATCAAAATAGAAAGAGAAATCAATCTAGTCCATTAAAATCAACAAAATCAAATTTAATGGTCGAGATTCATTGTTCTCATTTCTCATAATAACCAAGTGTTCTCACCTGAGTCGTCCCCTATATATATATATATATATATATATATATATATATATATATATATATATATATATATGTGTGTTTTTTTTTTTTTCCTATACAAAAATTTATTACATGAATAACTTTAAAGAATGATTAGCTTTAATGTCAAAAAAGGAGTAACAATTTTAAAGAACTTTTTTAGCTTTAATTTTAAAGCAATAACAATTTTACTATTCTATATGAACTTTTTATAATTCTATATAATTTTTTAGCCAGCTTCTTTATCCATTTTCAAAAGTTAGGTAACGTGACGCTAATGAATCACATAATGCCATTTAATTTAATTCTATTTAATTATTGAATCACATAATGTCATTTAATTTAATTCTATTTAATTATTTATTGAATTAATTAAATTTTTTTGTAAGATTTTTAAGTCATATATAAATAATTTTATTCAGATTCTTTAAGATAAGACACATTTTTGATTTTATAGCTTATAACTTATAAGCTTATATGACAATTTAAACATGTTTTAGCTACAATCTTTTCATCCGAAGCTTATAACTTATTTTACTAACTTATATCACAAACGTTATTTCAAATAGCATTTTAACTTATAGCTTATAACTTTTCATTATTTTTTTCTTTTTTCTTTTTATTATTTTAACTAAAATTCACTTTTATCCTTTATAATTTATTTTAATTTAAAATAAAATAATTATATAATAAATACTACATCGTCCTAAATTATAAGACATTTTAGGCATTTTAAGGGAATTAAAAAAACACAATTATTACTTTAGAGAAAGTGAAAAGATGTAAGACTTTACAAAAATACCCTTCTATAATTATATTGAAAAGCAAAATTAAAAGAATCGAAAGAAAAAAGAGAAATAAATAGAAGAGGGATTGTAAAGTGACCTATAATTTGACACAAATATTTTTGGCAAAATGACTTATTATTTGGGACAGAGGCAGTATCTTTTATGTCATTTTACATTTATCAGTTAGTTGAACTGCTAATTTTATTATACAGTTCAATTTGCTTATCAAATATCATTCTCAATCATCATCTATAAATTATAAGCTACCAGTCATCATCCATCAACCATAAATTATAAACTATTTGCTAACTTATCAGTTATCAACCAACAACCATAAATATAAACTATCTGCAGTCAATTGCTATTTTTACTAAACAGACCCTCAATTTTTTTTATGATAGGTAAAATATGAATTTTCCGTTATAAAATTCTACTACTCCATTTCTTTTTTAGTGTCATTTTTTTAAATTTTTTACCTGTTAAAAAAACTAATCATTGTTGTTACTTTTAAACAATAAGTATGTGAATATCTTACCACTCACACAAATCACCCAAACAAATAAAATTCTTCCACCTAGCACAAATATCTTCCTCCTAAAAATCTACTACCATACCACACCTAGCACAAATATCACACAGAATATGCCCATACGTCACCCCGGGCTATAGTCTCTGTAGTTGCCGGAACAGCCAAAAATGCCGATTTATAATAAAACCCGCCAAACGACAAACAGCTTGAATACACCACTAAAACCAACCTCCCCTTTTCCCTTTTCCACTTAAATAATATCCCAAACCAACACTCACCTCCATCTCCACCACCACCAATGGCGGCGGCGATGCTCTCTTCTCCCCTCTTTCCAACCACACATCTCAACAAACCACTTACCTCCCAATTCCGTCCTCTTTCATTTCGTCCATCGTTTTCCAGGTTTGTAAAATTGTAGTAATCTCTCAACGTAACGTTCATCTATCATCATATTCTCTTATCGATTTTGTTTAACGATTTCATTTGATTCAGGATTCGTGCTTCTCTGTTGCAAGATAAAGAGGATAAAGTTATTCTGCAAGATTCTTTTCCTTCTAAAACAAACTCTCCTTTAGATTCAGCTACTGGTAGTAGCGCTAGTAATGATAGTGTTTCATCTCCTAGTGCTTGGGAAAAAGGGGTTATCAAGGTTGAACAATCAGTCAATATCTTTCTCACGGTAATTGTTTTTATCTGATTTTCACTTTATCATTCACCTGTAGTTTGTGAAATGAAGGATCTCATTTTCAGCTTCAATTCATAATTTCAGGACTCTGTCATTAAGATACTTGATGTTCTTTATCGTGATAGGAATTATGCAAGGTTTTTTGTGCTTGAGACTATTGCTAGAGTTCCTTATTTTGGTAAGTGCTGTTTTATGGCTTTGAAATGTTATCATTATAGGACTGTCAAACTCTCTGTAGAATCGTATGAGCTTATGACTATGGACATGAATCCGACAGGCCAAGGTGAATGAACCCAACCCTTATGAGCTTAAACCTAGCTCTACCTAATGTTGTCAATCGTGGATAGCAAAAAATAGTGGATTGTTAAAATTGCGTATTGTTAAAAAGCCATTATGCAATAGTGCTATAGTGCTGATACAGTGGCTATTCGATTACATTTTACTAAATAGTGTATTAGGAAACAATAGTAGTTTGTCCAAATTTTGCTATGTTATAGTGCCGTTGTAGCAGGTATTTAACAAAATTGGCTCTACCACACTAATTCCACTTCCAATGAGAGGAACCTAGTTTCTTCATTCTTCGCTCTGTAGTAAATTTGTGCCTTCTCAATTTGTCTATTGGTTTTGAAATATGCTCTTTTTATGTGTTGATGGTGAACATGCGTTGTGGTTTGTGAGTTTTTCCATCAGTTTTGAAGTTTGATGCTATGTTTGTGTATGTTGGTCTCATCTAACATGGTCTGGCCAGACATCTGGTGTGGGATGGTGGAGCTTCCAACCCATCTTGTATAATTTATTGGTTATTCAGAAATTTTATACTTTGTTATTAAGGATTTCTTAATTGCTAAGTTAATGTCGAACATTTACTATGCACATAGTGAGTTGTGTTTAGATACACACAATTACTCCCTTTTTTGTTTTTATATCATAATAGAAAGGGACCTGCATACCAGCTGTTAGTTTTTACCCTAAAATTCATCATAATATAGTGAATTAGAAATTCCTTAGCAATACATGAAAATTATTATACTAATTTAAAATATCATACTTTATTTTATTTGATTACCTGTAAATGTAGGGAGTCACTGTGCAGTGTGATTGCAACTTTTCAGCATAAATATTAACTTTTGTTATATATATGTGGCAGCCTTTATGTCAATTCTTCATATGTATGAGAGTTTTGGCTGGTGGAGACGGGCGGATTATCTGAAAGTGCATTTTGCCGAGAGCTGGAATGAAATGCATCATTTGCTCATCATGGAAGTAAGATTTTTGATAACTTTTTTCCCTTTAATGCAACTGATATCTTGTTGGTTAGTCCGGAAAACATGTCATTCCATAAAATCTTAGTAGTTCTTTATCCATGCGATTTTTTGAAGGGCCTGTAGTTGAAAATGCTGTGAATTTGAATTATAAGACTTCACTGATAGCAGACAGAAAATTAGGATATCTCTTTCACTAACTACATTCAGATTTGTAGTATAGGGAAATAATTATACAATCGTATTTCTCAGGTTCTGCAGTATGAAATATCATGCATGTGAACTCTAATATTCACATACTCTATTGCGTGCAATAAGCTTGGGTCTATGTTGCAGGAACTTGGAGGGAATGCTTGGTGGTTTGACCGGTTTCTTGCTCAACATATTGCAATATTTTATTATTTCATGACAGCTTTAATGTATGCAATAAGCCCAAGAATGGCATGTAAGTATTATGTACTTAATTTTTGTTTCATTACAATCCCTGCTACATCTTTCAATTTGTTGGTTGGATTATCATGAAAATTTAATGTCGCGAAGTCTCGTGCATATGGCAAGTTTTGAAAAGACCAGATGGTATTTGCTTTAGCATGTACATAACTGATAAAAAATAAAGAAAACAATTGAGTTCAAGCAATATGTACTTAAAGCGACTAAATTAAAGCTTATTTATCAGCCCAATCAAGCTAGAAGGAACAAACTGACCTAGTTTGCTTTTGCTAAATCATCAAAAGTACCATGTTTGACTTGTATTACACATTCTAGCATTCCATACCTGTCTGCTTGCTTCTTCAATTTCTGATATGTGTTTATGATTTATTGCTAGTGCAGATCACTTTTCTGAATGTGTAGAGAATCATGCATTTGAAACTTATGACAAATTTATTAAGGAACAAGGAGGTAATTTCAATGTTCTTTCTTTTCTTCTCTGAATTTTTAAGATTTTAATTGTACATTTTAACAGTTCATAGCTTTGGTTTATGTTTTCAAAATTAAGTGTGTTCCAGAAAATCATAAGATTATACTTAATAATGCTCATGAATCATGATTTATTTGGTATGAAGTCAGCTGTGGGTGAGCTGTTAGCTGAGTATATCTTGAAAATTGACAAGCCAAGATTATTCAAGCTGTGTAGAGAATTGGTTTTTTTATTGTGTTTTGTTTTAAACTATCTTGTTCTGTTTTGGCATTCTTTTGTCAATAACAGAAAATAAAAGAAAGCAGATTAATGGTCCTCATATATTAATAAATTTAATCAATGAAGGTTCCAAAAGTGGTTACACTCATGGTTCATTATGCTGTGTTCTTGTCCTACATGATTCAATAACTAACATGATTTGGTAAATTTTTTATAGAGGAATTGAAAAAAATGCCGGCTCCTGAGGTAGCTGTGAATTATTATACAGGAGATGACTTGTATTTATTTGGTAAGCTCTTCACTGTTTTTGACCTAAATTTGTTTACTAGAAGGCAAAAAAACTGAAATTTCACACTTCCAATATAATTTTTTTCAGATGAATTTCAAACTTCCAGACTTCCTAATACTAGAAGGCCTACGATAGGTATGTCTTGAAACCTAGTCTGACATTCATTACATTCATTCGAGTGATTAGGTATGTCTTGAAACCTAATCACTCAAATGTTCAACTAAGTAAAATTTCTCACGTTGGTTATTTCTATTTCCCCTCTAGAAAATCTGTACGACGTATTTTTAAATATCCGAGATGATGAAGCTGAACATTGTAAGACAATGAGGGCTTGTCAAACTGATGGAAACCTCAGGTCGCCTCATTCATATGCGGAGGATGATGAATCAGTCTGTACACTTGATGCAGGCTGTGAAGGAATTGTTGACTGTATAAAGAAATCTGTTACTTCTAATCCGGCGGCTAAGGTGAAGTAAGATACGCAGTACAATACGTAATACATTCATTCATAAAACGATGAAAACAAAAAGGATACGAGGCAGATTCCTCTATACTTTTAAAGATATAGAAATAATTATGGTTAGAATTTTAGAGATTAGTAAATAGTTGAAATTTGGATGAAATTCCTCCAAAGTGAGGGTGTAAAAGCAATTTTTTCAACTTTTATTGGATTATGTATATGCTTTAAATTAAAGCAACAGTGACTATATTTGTATTTGTTACTTCAAAGATAAATATATTTTTCAAGAACATTTTTTCTTGAAACTTCTAGCATAAATATACAAGAAATCAGTTACATCTTTATTTTCCTGAAAGCATCGACAAGAAGTTTTTTTTGTTGTTGAAAATATTTATAACAAAAGGATGGTTTGAAAGGAAGGAATCATATGTATGATCAGACTATTATTTGATCTTGAATTTGAAATCCTTCTATGTCAAAAAGCATGATTGAGTTCAAAAAGAGAGAAATAAATTAATATGATTAGATGGTTTAGTATTAATTCAATCATAAGATATTTGATTGCAGTAAATTTATAATACATTTTATCTAATGATCATGACCAATTAGCAGATCTTAAGTAGTTTATAACAAAACTAACTAACAACTACTACTTATAACTAAATATAACAACCAACACTATTAACTCTAATATATTTTAAAACATACATAGGTTTTTTTATCCTAAGTTTCATCATATACTTTATATTTTCCATAATTTTTTCAATAAAAAAAACACGAATAAGTTAAAAAATAAAAGTCTTTAAATATTAAATAAAATATGAAATTAACAAAATAAGTATTACTATTTCATTGTGCAAACTTGCCTAAAAAAAGTTAAGAGAGATTATTAGTAGTAGTAATCAATAGAGATGATCCTATCAATTGCAAATTTCTGCATACGACCACCAGAAATAGCATGTGAAAAAACGAGGATCTCTGCATCCAAAGGTAAGTTTCCCTCTCGAATGCATTCTTCTCCTTCATTGGAATCACCTTCATTTCCAGCATTGATTTCGATATCGATATTCATTTCTGCGCTTTTTGTTATTTTTAAATCGAATACATCCCCAATTTTACGTGCATGCGATAACAGAAAACTTGAACAATGAGGAAATCCGGTGGCAGAAGAAAAAAAGATAAAGTTGGATCCCCGAATTCCGGTTCACAACCGAATTCTCCATCGTCACCGAGATCCACGGCGTTTGATCCTCGCCCAAGCCCAAAGAAGCCCGACCAGAATTCGCCTCTCAAGCCTGAGTCCAAGCCCGAGCCTGATTCCTTAAATGAACATGTCACGGCTGCGTCCAGACAGTTGAAGCTTGCTTATGATCATGACATAAGGCTAGCACAAATGCCAATAAATTGCAGCTTCAGAGAATTAAGAGATTTAGTGAAGAAGAAATTTCCAATGTCGAATTCAGTTTTGATAAAGTACAAAGATAACGACGGTGATTTGGTTACTATAACCTCCACAGAAGAACTCAGATTAGCCGAATCTACCGTTGATAAAACCTTTTCAATTGGAATTCTGAAACTAAATATCATCGAAGTTAGTCCCGAACAGGAACCATGGGTGTTAGAAGAAGGAGAAGAACAAGAAAACATATAGATTGTGTTTTGGATGAGAAAAAGGCCACTACTGAATGCAAGAAAGTAGCAGAGAATGTAGAAGTTGATGATTGGTTATACGAATTCGCTCAGTTATTTAGCTCGCATGTTGGCGCCAGTCAATCTATTGATTTCCGCGAGTTAGGAACGGAGTTTTGCTCAGAGGCACTTGAAGATATAGTGACCTTTGATGAAGCTCAAGATTTGTTTTACAAAGCTGAGTTTAAGTTTCAAGAGGTTGCTGCTTTGGCGTTTTTCAATTGGGGAAACGTCGACATGTGCGCTGCTAGGAAGTTTGTTAAATTAGATGAGAATGAGAATGAGGTTGTGGTAATGAAAGAATCAGAGTTTGATTTTGTCAAGGAAAAGTACTATTTAGCGCGAGAAAAGTACGAACGTGCGGTGGTGATTAAACCTGATTTTTACGAAGGGTTATTGGCTATTGGACAGCAACAATTTGAATTGGCTAAGCTTCATTGGTCATTTGGTATGGTGAATAAGATGGATTTAGGTAAAGAGACGCTGCGCCTTTTTGATGTTGCGGAGGAGAAGATGATGGCTGCGAGTGATATGTGGGAGAGGTTGGAAGAAGGGAAACTTGGCGGGCAAGGAAGCGGTATGAGATCCCAGATTAATCTTTTTTGGGGGAATATGTTATTTGAAAGGTCTCAAGTGGAGTTTAAATTGGGAATGAGAGATTGGAAGAGAAAACTCGATGCTTCTGTTGAAAGGTTTAAGATTGCTGGAGCTTCCCCGGATGATGTTTCGACGGTTTTGAAGAAGCATTGTTCCAATGGGAATGCTAGGGACGGAGACGTGAAGGGATCGCCAAGAACACAGAATGTAGTCAAAATGATGAAATAGAGACGGATGATCGTGGTTGAACTTGAAGCTTTTGGTTAGTTCTGTGGTAATATAAGGAGATTATTTTTGATCATTTTATTCTGCAGTAGAGTTTGCAATAACCATTTTTACACCATAAATATTAGTCTATTGTTCATGTTGTCTTGCTATCATATGAATGTGTTGTTACAATGTGTTAATTCCATGCTATCTTGAAAATGTTTGTTTGATTGTTTTATTCTTTCAAATGTTGCCTGCGTTGCCTATTTTACAGTGAGGTATTGATGTGCTGCATTGAATTTATTTGTTTAGCAGACATTGTTGTTTTATTTTAGAAAATTAATTCAAATTTGCAAAATGATGTACCCGAATGGAGATTTTATACGGTTAACGAACCTCGCATCAGACAATATATGATCTGATCATATGTTTATAAGAGAGAGTAATCATCCTTTTACAAGTCGGTTTTGTAAGGTTGAGTTATGTCCAACCACAATTCTTAATATGGTATCAAAGTTTCGTTTAAAGTCGGTTGTGTTACATGCTATCAGGCCACACACTATTTATTTCCATACTTCAGATGTCCAGCTCTGAACGTGAGGGGTGTGTGTTAACAACTCTCACATCGAACAATATCGAACAATACATGACCTAATCATATATTTATAAGTGGAGCAATCCTCTCTTTAGAAATCGGTTTTGTAAGGTTGAGTAAAGTTCAACCAAAATTTGTAATAGATGCTCTCTGAGATATGGATGAATGTAAATTCCTGTGTTGAATAATTCTCTCATCTCAAAAGTTGGTGTTATCCAAAGTAAAGCAAAAGTAGAAAAGCAAAATTGGATAGGATAACAAAAAAT